>NW_018408516.1:357353-451640 GCF_002113885.1 Mizuhopecten yessoensis
CCCCCCCATGCAGGGAAACCCCGAGGGGTTAGAAAGGATATATAATATATCACTCATTTGAAATGTTCAAACTTGATTTTTTGATCGCTTCTCAAACTATTCGTATCAATTTTTATGAGATAAGTGATTGCTCCAGGGCATATAGCGTCTAAGTAAAGAGGTATTAACTACTTATATTCACTGGTAATTACATAAATCAATCAGTTAAGTATTTCTGTTTCCACCGTGGCGCAATTATATATGAAAATTGAAACATAAGATATTTCCATTTATAATTTGACAAGTCTGAAACAAAAAGTTGTAGCTGACGTGTTTATATCATTGGTTCTATCAATCATGCTGACATCGGGCGGAACAAACAGGACAAACATTGTCCTTACGAACGTTATAGACGGGACGTGCCCTAACACCATGTTCAGTAGTTTGTTTAACCTTTCAATGATAACAAAGTATGAGTGTAAAGATGTATATAGCTAAGGTAAGTATACTGGTGTTAAACTCATTCAATATCATCATACACTTATCTTCCTAATTGAATATAAAGTGAAAAGCTATGTTATATCCATGTTAAATTAACCTTTTTATAATATACATATATGTATATAACTTTCGCTGTGTGTGTCGACATTTTCCTCTAGTGTCATATTAGTAGCAATATATCAAACTGTCGGCCAGGGGTGAAGTAATATACCGCATTAGACAGGAATAGTTTAGGCCCAAGACAGCTTTTAATTCTAATTCTTTTAATTGGCGCCAATTAATTCCTCGAGCTAACACATTATGAATCACATGACAAGCACATGCTGTTTCTTAATTAATCTCCATGTGAACTTAAAGGTATGATAATTCAGTTGTGTAAATGAATTAGTCAATATGTTTTAATACATAAGATATTGGTTTGACCTTTTGAAGCCCGACATTATTTAAACAGTGAATAGAAACATCCTTAATCCATTAATTACTTTAAGAAATAGTCATAATTTGCATGCAATGTTAACTTAGTTCGGCTCTGCGTCGGGTTTTAAGTTATTCAAAAGGTGTTTCCTAACTTTGTTTTTCAAGTGACCAATTTACGTCACAAGGTCGTTGACTCCACTGGAAATACATCAGTCCCAAAGGTTAGTCGCAGCCTACATATCTTGGTATTTTCCCTCTCGCGGTTCATGTTATGTAATAGCTTTAAATTTAAATAGGTTATATATTGAATCAACAACCCTTAGTGGTTAATGTAAATAACTTGTTTCCTAAGTGTTGTATGATAAATGAAGTTTGTATAGATCTACTTTCTTAGTAGCGGTCATACCTTCTCGTCCTACCACCAATTAGTCTATTGCGAAATAAACGAAAATAGCTATATGGTGCACATTTATTTTGTTCTTTGTTTGCTTTTTCTTCATCACCTCTACTTGTTTGGCTTTCTGCTTCAACTTGCGTTTTTTTTGATAGATGCTTCCTTCGAATTTCTAGCGACTACTTTAAGTGTATTTATGAAATATCAGCTACCATTTTCTAATGAATATCTAAACCTAGGGTGATCGGTTAATGCAGTGGAAAGCACACTCGCCTTTCACAAAGGCAGCCGGGGTTCGATTCCCTGACCGGACGTGAAAAGGTATTTTATCACCTGCCCAACCACGTAGATTTTCGCCGGGTACTCTGGTTTCTGCACCCTTCCATCCGGGCCAACGAGACTGATTTATATCAGTAAGAAAACATGTTTCACAATTGTTGTAAAATGTAAAAAGTATGAATATCATAACTGAGTGCTTATGTATAAACTTTGAGCTAGCTTATGGACACAGATAATAAACATACTGTATGTCGGTAGATGATACATAGTTACAGTTATGCAAAGTAATCCCTAAGTATGTGCTGTGTCAGAATGTTAATATGTGCGGTGGATGCACGTTTTATATTCATAGAAAATATCCATAAGCATTTCTCGAATCAATCATGTGACGAATAGTAGTATTATACTAAGATTGTTAAACAATTACATTTACATATTCATAAGGAGAATACAAAATGAAGTGTGGATAACAACATAACACAGGCCATAATGTCTCCTTTTGTGAAAATTAGCGGTGCTGTTAACATCCTCGTCATTTTGAATGAAATGTAATAGCGGTACACTTTTGTATACTGCGCCATTGTTGATAAATCTGCACCACGAGTGCAAATTATTTTCATCTGTATCATTAGAGTTTATTAGGATTAATGACTCAGGATTCATTGACCAGTGTTTTTATTAGAGTATCTCCGCCAATCCGTCCTTCCATCCTAGGGTAGAATGGTGGAATGAGGAGTACAAACACTGCTGTACCTTTGTTATTAGCCTTCGTGGGAGGAGTACAAACACTGCTGTACCTTTGGTATACGCCTTCGTGTGAGGAGTACAAACACTGCTGTACCTTTGGTATTAGCCTTCGTGTATCCCGGATGTTGTGTATGTGTTCTGCTAGTTATAAGATCGTAATTACATCTCCATCACAGTGTAATACAACACTAAATCATGCTTAATCCAAATCATAGTATGTTTTACTCTCGACTCGTGTGTTGAGCAGCAAGGATAAAGTGACTTGTTCGTGGCCACTGCTTCATCCCGTCATCGTAGAATATCGAACCTTGGAGTAATGTTGCTGACACTCTACACACTCTGATACGTGTATAGGGCTATATTGTGCACGTTATAAAGCGTGTTCCTTATGACATAATATCCTTGGGGGTATTGGGTGGTACTGAACTCAAATCTCTTGTATGCTCAGCTCAGCCAATTATGTCTCAAAATTAAGAATTCCACCGGGCTGATATGAATAAAAATATATTTTAATTGAACAGGAAAAATGAAATTTCCTGAATAAGTTTTCATATTGGAATTCAATGCATAAAGTATGCATGTTATTTTATGTCATGAATTAAATATTTCTTATATTATGTACCACATATAACAGTTAGTCGTCCTTTAGTCTCTACAGTACGAAATCGTAAAGGCTAAGATTGTTTTGAACACAAACAGGAATTGAAAACTTATTTTGCAAGCTTTTGAAAAAGTTTCCTTTGTCAAGCGAAGGGTGTAAAAGACTGGTGTCTCGACTCTGAACCGCTGAAAACAACCTCACTAAGCCACAGTATGCCGAATCGGTAAAGTCTGCTGTCAGAAATTGCCAGAAATTCGGGACACGCCTAAAAGAACATCAGAAAGACGTTGAAGCAATGAAACAGCAAGTCTACACTAGAACACAAGGAAGACATCGGAGAGACAATACAATAAATCAGCCGTTACAGAGCATGCTTACACGTACAACCACATCATATACTAGAACACAAGGATGACATCGGAGAGACATTACAATAAATCAGCCGTTACAGAGCATGCTAACACACACAACCACATCGCTGACTGGAACATCTCGAAAGTGCTTAACAACTGGTTAGTCAGGGGAGAATCTATCAGGGTTAGGAGGGAAGGGGATTCGAAGAACAGAGATGAAGAGGGCCACCAGCTGAGTCATCTTTATGACCTATTTTTAACATCCACTAAGGGGCGGAATTGATAAACATGTAACTCTTCCCCTGATTGCCTGCAATATTAGAGTGTAATTGGGCAAAATGTCTCTATGCGTTTTGACTGCTTATTTTACTTTAAATAGTTTATTTTAGTTGAAATACCAAACAGAACACTCATACAACCTCCAGCATGCACGCTCACATCGCACAAATTATGGAAGTATGGCCAATGGCTTGCGTACATACATGTCTGAATTTCTCAAACGTTTTGAGAGGCTGTAGCTTTCCATCCCCGAACGGAAGGACAGGTTTGCGTATATATTATAAACAGAACACTGTTTAATGAGTCATTAACTAAGCTATCATCAACACAGGTAGTATTTAGACTTAGTTCTGCTGATTGCCTGGATCATGTACATGTAGATGTAAGTATGTTTGTACTCACAACCAAAGACAGAAGAGAGAAATGTGAGAGCAGATCTGTTGAAAAGCACATGTACAGTAAAACCTCGATATATTGCCCGTACCTCCCTTTATGTACAGTAAAACCTCGATATAATGCCCCTTACTTAATTTGCCACCTCATTAATCACATATTTCAAGGTCCCTGATTTTACTGCGTAACTCCTTTATAACGCCATTATTTTCTGGACAAATGGTGGCAGTATAACGAGGTTTTTATTGTACTTATTTCATAAAAGGAAACTTCAATTTTGCAATAAGTATGAGATTCATAGAGATGTTTCTTTATTTCAAAATGTAATATGGCATTTGATTTCTGATATATAGGAAAACCTACGAAACCATATGTCATTCAAGGTTCAACATCGTTCAGTGAAAGAGGTATATGCCTGATTATATTTCATCCGAGCGTTTTCCGCCATTTTTTATTAAGATTTTTAATCTGATCAATAACACTTAACGTGTATCCTTTCAAAGAATACGATATGCTTTCAGCACATTTAATATGCACATTTTTAGAAATGTTACCTAGTCCACTTTATCAAAACGTGTACTTACAGGGGTCGAGAGGGATTCGCCTGCGGCCACATCTGACGTTATCGTAATGATCACACACGCTTCGTCGGACGTTAAAGAGGAGGGGGTAAGGACACTCCCTGAGGTTGGTCCCCCACCAGTCTTCCTTACGGTCGGAACCACAGTCGTAGTACTGGGCACATTTGTCTGGGTGGGCGATCCTCCTTTTTGACCTAGCAGGGCACACGGGCTTGGCGAATCTCCAAGGCGCTCTTATTCCTCCTCTCATGTTACGGGGTGGGGAGGCATAGATCTGTGGCGGACCCCATCTCTTAGCTGTTTAAAAACGAATATGTTTAATTCAATTATTGAGCAAACAAAGCAATAGCATACCTTTAGTTCGACTCTAAAACTATATTAAATACTGTAATGCAGGGCCTTTATCATGATGTTTTAGATATAAATATAATAGCATTTATATATGTATAAACAGTATATGCAACGTAATGTTTCACCGAGGTCACTTGTAGGCGATGTTGTTTTACCTTTTGTTCAAGTTTTTGTTTTAGGTGCATATTATTTCCTCTGTGCACCAACGCCGAAGGCATGGATTAAGAAGCCTCTTGCAACCTTTATATACGAGTCTTCACATGAACTTTCATTTACTTTTATTCTTACATTGACAGGTTGATGGCAGGAAATATCAACAGATCAGTGTAAGGCGTGTAATTTGTGGCTTTCATATCTAAAGACGAAGTTCTTCGAACAAAATTTACTTTCAGATAACTTGTGTAGCATGGCTTCCATACAGATAGTTAACATCTTATATTGTTAGAAGTGTGTAGCATGGCTTCCATACAGATAGTTAACATCTTATATTGTTAGAAGTGTGTAGCATGGCTTCCATACAGATAGTTAACATCTTATATTGTTAGAAGTGTGTAGCATGGCTTCCATACAGATAGTTAACATCTTATATTGTTAGAAGTGTGTAGCATGGCTTCCATACAGATAGTTAACATCTTATATTGTTAGAAGTGTGTAGCATGGCTTCCATACAGATAGTTAACATCTTATATTGTTAGAAGTGTGTAGCATGGCTTCCATACAGATAGTTAACATCTTATATTGTTAGAAGTGTGTAGCATGGCTTCCATACAGATAGTTAACATCTTATATTGTTAGAAGTGTGTAGCATGGCTTCCATACAGATAGTTAACATCTTATATTGTTAGAAGTGTGTAGCATGGCTTCCATACAGATAGTTAACATCTTATATTGTTAGAAGTGTGTAGCATGGCTTCCATACAGATAGTTAACATCTTATATTGTTAGAAGTGTGTAGCATGGCTTCCATACAGATAGTTAACATCTTATATTGTTAGAAGTGTGTAGCATGGCTTCCATACAGATAGTTAACATCTTATATTGTTAGAAGTGTGTAGCATGGCTTCCATACAGATAGTTAACATCTTGTTAGAAATGTGTTCATGATCTACAATATGACATCACGAAGAGACTGTGGAGCGATATATCCAATGTATCTACAGTCCAGTCAACTGCTCGACGATCTCTGCTGGTGGTCCATTCACATCAGTGACGATGTTCAGGAAGAAGCTGGACTTAAAGGTGTTGAGGTGGTTTTAGATGTTGATGTAATCGAAGTGAAGTTGTCTCCTTCCACTTAACTTATTAGGGCATTTGTCACTTTGGTACCCTTATACAGGTCGGTTAGACATTCGGTAGTCTCTAGTTGGTACCCTTATACAGGTCGGTTAGTCATTCGATATTCTCTAGTTGGTGCCTTTAGTTGGTATTCCGACATAGTTCTCTAACTGAAGTACATCAGTTAATTTAGTTGCATCATGGTCGAGCAGACCATTTCTCTCACTTTCTATTGTCAATATGACGTCTAAGAAAGGCCTCCGTTTTGTCGGCAGCCATCCGCTGTACGAGCTGCTGTCGTGATTGGCATGGTGAGTAATTAGCGTTACACAGTTAACGTCGGATAATGAGATACAAGAGGAAATGAGCCTAATTTCAATATATTTACATACAAGTCGCTGGTGGAGACGTTACGGGAACATTATACTGCTATACATGTCACCTAAAAGGCAGTTTGATGCGTTTAACAATATATGTCATCTTCAACAGTTGTTGATGTGGTAAATAGTGGCAAAGATGATTTTATTACCAGATTAGTTTTTTAACTGTATTGTCAACTTTATCATCATCATTACTTCATAAAGCTAAAATATTATATTATCAACTTAATAACCATCATTACTTCATATAGCTAAAATATTGTAAATTACTTAGTATAGTTATCACACTTGATTGTCAACTTAATAATCATCATTACTAAGTATTATACATACAAATAAAGCGTTTGAGATCATAGTGAAGAAATTGATACTGCACGGCTAGTTAATGTATATGTAATACGTGGCTAGTTTCTCCCAGTTGTTAATTAGATGTATCCGTAATATCGCTAGTATAAAACTTCTCCAAGAAATTGCAGATTTTCAGTTGACCAGATACAATACAGATACTATGAAAAATGTATATGTCTTGTCAAATAAAACGTATTTAACCGTCTTTCCCGAAATACCATACTATATACGTTGGTTTTACTGTTATAAACTTTGCTATTGTATTATTAATTAAGTTTTAGATGATGGTGACTGGGCGGGTGCTATGTAAAAGTGAGCGTAAAGTTTTAGGACATGCGTAGGGATGGGAGGTCAGTATAGCTTACGGTAACTTTTCTCAATGTCAAAATGAAAATTTTGAACTTTTTATTAACACAATCAGTAAAATCAAATTAAAAAAACTTGCAAGACTTATATTTAAAAACATTCGGGTTACCATTTGCGTATGGTAATTAGCTGATGTAGAACCAACATTTAGACAAACAACTTTCACCCGCACGCTACTGGTTTTATACGAAAGTGCAAAAAATGAAAAAATATAACGTTTAGTTTTTTATGAATTGACGTAATACCATTTCGTTATAAATCGCTCTATTTCTATTTTTTTTATCCATTTCCGATTCAAGACAAGAGTGAAATATACTAATACTTAATAATCATGACAATCAACTGGAACCTGTCTCTTATGGCAATTGGCTGATTCGTTTGAAAATGTGGGTAAAATGCATGTCTTATGATGGGTGTTGCTAAATAGATGGAATTTGTCTTATAGAATAATCAGTGAAACTAAGCGAAATTTGTCAGAAGGTCGAAAAATAATTAACTTATTATAATAAAATATTTGTACTTACGGTTCTGGCAAGGGTCGGGGCCTGTAATCGTGTTTTTATTGACACATGTGCCAATAGTGTTATTCCAGACCTGGGTACCACAGTTGAGGTTGTGAAGCGTGGTGCCGATACACAGTATGTATTTGTTACAGTCGGAGGGATGGCTGAGGAACTTCTGGCCTACTATATCCTTACATAGATTCGTGACCTGACCTCGGACCTGAGGCCGGGCATGTGGCCGGGCGTGGGGGCGGGCCTGCGGCCGGGCGTGAGGCCGGGCGCGAGGCCGGATCTGTGGCAGGGCCTGATGCCGGGCCTGGTGCCGGCCCTGATGCCGGCCCTGATGCTGCCTTTTGGGGGGAAATATTGGGTATGCATATCCGACGCACAGAATAAGAATGAGGAGGACTTGGGTGTACATCTCTCCGGTGACGACCCGCGGGGACGTCTTAACACAGCAGAACGTACGACGAAAGTGAAAAGGCGACGGACAGGTAGGCTAACAATTGTCTTAATTACCTTACATCACACCCTGACGGTGATCTGACTGGCTGGTTAAGGATCTAATTTACATACGGCAGGGAAATCACGAGGTGACATCTCGGTGATATATCACCGTACCTCGTATGTTCATCTCGCTTGTTCAAAGTATAGCTTCAATAAGGAATTAACGAAATGTAATCGTTATTCATTTATTAGTACATGTTGCTAGTCCTTACAAAAATATATTAATGATAATGTGAAGGGGATAAGACTAATCTAATAAATAAAATGATGTGATTATTTTGTTTTGAGATAGTAAAATAGAATGTTGTTTCTGTAATATGATTTTTGTCAGAGTGAGTTTACAAGGCATTGGTAAACGTGAACCTTCTTTGTATATTCATTAATCATTAGTCACTCCAAACTTCATTAGTAATTAGTAATTCAATTTGTTGCCGACGCAATATAAGTTGCATTGTGGAAAGGGTGTTCATTTAGAGGGACAGAGTAAATGAGGTCTTCAAAGACTATATACATATATGGATATATCACTCCCGTGACAACCACATTGTAATGTAGTGTCTTATAAATTAATACTCATATTCATACAGAGGAAAGGTTTCCCCTGATAAATATAGCACGATGAGCATAACGATCGTTGTACATATGAATATGGCCATCAACTCAGTTTTGTGTAAAAGTAATAATTAAAGATAACAAGTCAAGATAATTAAACCCGGTAGAATTTATTTAGATAAGACTCACTATCAACAAACAGTGTCGTGTTAATTACTGGGGGGTAGCTATTTTACTGATTTTCCATATCAGCACCAAATTACTATATCACCTTTTTTCTTTCGCGTCTAGATGTTGTTTATTTCTGGATTTCCTGAGTGTTCATGGAAGGAAAATCGCACGGTCATCATCAGGAGCTGATTTCTCACTATCATAATGCTATGTCTACCGTAACAGATACGTTGTTTTCATGGATTTACACCATAAACCGTGACGGGTGAACTACGTAGGTATCCTCCTGGATTTACCGCCATAAACTGTGACGGGTGAACTACGTAATTATCCTCCTGGATTTAATACCATAACAGGTGACGGGTGAATTACGTTGGTATCCTCCTGGATTAACACCATAAACCGTGACGGGTGAACTACGTAGGTATCCTCCTGGATTTACCGCCATAAACCGTGACGGGTGAACTACGTAATTATCCTCCTGGATTTAATACCATAACAGGTGACGGGTGAACTACGTAAGTATCCTCCTGGATTTAATACCATAACAGGTGACGGGTGAATTACGTTGGTATCCTCCTGGATTAACACCATCAACCGTGACGGGTGAACTACGTAGGTATCCTCCTGGATTTGCCGCCATAAACCGTGGCGGGTGAACTACGTAATTATCCTCCTGGATTTAATGCCATAACAGGTGACGGGTGAACTACGTAAGTATCCTCCTGGATTTACCGCCATAAACCGTGACGGGTAAACTACGTAAGTGTCGTCCTGGATTTAACACCAGATATCCTCCTGGATTTAAAACCATAAACCGTGACGGGTGAACTACGTAGGTATCCTCCCGGAATTAATACCATAAACCGTGACGGGTGCACTACGTAGGTATCCTCCTGGATTTACCGCCATAACCCGTGACGGGTGAACTACGTAAGAATCCTGCTGGATTTACCGCCCTAAACCGTGACGGGTGAACTATTTAACACCATAAACCGTGACAGGTGAACTACGTAAGTATAAACCGTGACGGGTAAACTACGTAAGTATCCTCCTGGATTTACCGCCATAAACCGTGACGGGTAAACTACGTAAGTATCGTCCTGGATTTAACACCAGATAACCTCCTGGATTTAAAACCATAAACCGTGACGGGTGAACTACGTAAGTATCCTCCTGGATTTAACACCATAAACCGTGACGGGCGAACTACGTAGATATCCTACTGGATTTAACACCATAAACCATGACGGGCGAACTACGTAAGTATCCTCCTGGATTTACCACCATAACCCGTGACGGGGGAACTACGTAGATATCCTTCTGGATTTACCACCATAAACCGTGACGGGTGAACTACGTAGATATCCTCCTGGATTTACACCATAAACCGTGACGGGTGAACTACGTAGGTATCCTCCTGGATTTAACACCATTAACCGTGACGGGTGAACTACGTAGGTATCCTCCCGGCATTAACACCATAAACCGTGACGGGTGAACTACGTAAGTATCCTCCTGGATTTACCACCATAACCCGTGACGGGTGAACTACGTAGATATCCTTCTGGATTTACCACCATAAACCGTGACGGGTGAACTACGTAGATATCCTCCTGGAATTAATACCATAAACCGTGACCGGTGAACTACGTAGATACCCTTCTGGATTTACCACCATAACCCGTGACGGGTGAACTATGTAGATATCCTTCTGGATTTTACACCATAAACCGTGACAGGGGATCCTCCTGGATTAACACCACAAACCGTGACGGGAAAACTACGTAATTATCTTCCTGGAATTAATACTATAAACCGTGACGGGTGATCCTCCTGGATTAACTCCATAAACCGTGACGGGTAAATTACGTAGATATCCTCACCATAACCCGTGACGGGAAAACTACGTAATTATCTTCCTGGAATTAATACCATAAACCGTGACGGGTGAACTACTTAGATATCCTCCTGGATTTAACACCATAAACCGTGACAGGTGATCCTCCTGGATTAACACCATAAACCGTGACGGGAAAACTACGTAAGAATCCTCCAGGATTTATCACCATAAAACGTGACGGGAGAACTACGTAGATATCCTCCTGGATTTACCATCATAAACCGTGACGGGTGAGCTACGTAGGTATCCTCCTGGAGTTAACACCATAAACCGTGACGGGAGAATTACGTAGGTATCCTCCTGTAGTGACCACCATAAACCGTGATGGGTGAATTACGTAGGAATCCACCTGGATTTAAGAACTACGTAGATATCCTCCTGGATTTAACACCATAAACCGTCACAGGTGATCCTCCTGGATTAACACCATAAACCGTGACGGGAAAACTACGTAAGAATCCTCCAGGATTTATCCCCATAAAACGTGACGGGTGAACTACGTAGATATCCTCCTGGAATTAATACCATAAACCATGACGAGTGAACTACGTAATTATCCTCCTGGATTTACACTTTAAACCGTGACGGGTAAACTACGTAATCATCCTCCTGGAATTAACACCATAAACCGTGACGGGTGAACTACGTAAGTATCCTCCTGGATTTAACACCATAAAACGTGACGGGTGAACTACGTAATTATCCTCCTGGCTTAACACCATAAACCGTGACGGGTGAACTACGTAAGTATCCTCCTGTAGTGACCACCATAAACCGTGATGGGTAAATTACGTAGGAATCCTCCTGGATTTAACACCATAAACCGTGATGGGTGAATTGCGTAGGAATCCTCCTGGATTTAACACCATAAACCGTGACGGGTGAACTACGTAGGTATCCTCCTGGATTTACACCATAAACCGTGATGGGTGAACTACGTAGGTATCCTCCAGGATTTACACCATAAACCGTGACGGGTGAACTACGTAGATATCCTACTGGATTTAACACCATAAACCATGACGGGTGAACTATGTAGGTATCCTCCTGGATTTAACACCATAAACCATGAGTAGTGACCACCATAAACCGTGATGGGTAAATTACGTAGGAATCCTCCTGGATTTAACACCATAAACCGCTACGTAGATATCCTCCTGGAATTAATACCATACCCCATGACGGGTGAACAACGTAATTCTCCTCCTGGATTTACACTTTTAACCGTGACGGGTAAACTACGTAATTATCTACTACGTAGATATCCTCCTGGATTTACACCATAAACCTTGATGGGTGAACTACGTAGGTATCCTCCAGGATTTACACCATAAACCGTGACGTGTGAACTACGTAGATATCCTCCTGGATTTAACACCATAAACCGTGTCGGGTGAACTACGTAGATATCCTCCTGGATTTACCACCATAAACCGTAACGGGTAAACTACGTAATTATCCTCCTGGACTTACACCATAAACCGTGACGGGTGAACTATGTAGTTATCCTCCTGGATTTACCACCATAAACCGTGACGGGTGAACTACGCAGGTATCCTCCTGGATTTACACCATAAGCCGTGACGGGTGAACTACGTAGATATCTGAACTACGTAATTATCCTCCTGGCTTAACACCATAAACCGTGACGGGTGAACTACGTAGGTATCCTCCTGGATTTACACCATAAACCGTTATGGGTGAACTACGTAGGTATCCTCCAGGATTTACACCATAAACCGTGACGGGCGAACTACGTAGATATCCTCCTGGATTTAACACCATAAACCGCTACGTAGATATCCTCCTGGAATTAATACCATAAACCATGACGGGTGAACAACGTAATTCTCCTCCTGGATTTACACTTTTAACCGTGACGGGTAAACTACGTAATTATCCTCCTGGACTTACAATAAACCGTGACGGGTGAACTACGTAGATATCCTCCGGGATTTACACCATAAACCGTGACGGGTGAACTAGGTAGGTATCCTCCGGGATTTACACCATAAACCGTGACGGGTCAACTACGTAGATATCCTCCTGGATTTAACACCATAAACCATGAGTAGTGACCACCATAAACCGTGATGGGTAAATTACGTAGGAATCCTCCTGGATTTAACACCATAAACCGTGTCGGGTGAACTACGTAGATATCCTCCTGAATTTAACACCATAAACCGTGACGGGTGATCTACGTAGATATCCTCCTGGATTTAACACCATAAACCGCTACGTAGATATCCTCCTGGAATTAATACCATAAACCATGACGGGTGAACAACGTAATTCTCCTCCTGGATTTACACTTTAAACCGTGACGGGTAAACTACGTAATTATCTTCCTGGAATTAATACCATAAACCGTGACGGGGGAACTACGTAGATATCCTCCTGAATTTAACACCATAAACCGTGACGGGTGAACTACGTAGATATCCTCCCGGAATTAATACCATAAACCATGACGGGTGAACTACGTAGGTATCCTCCTGGATTTAAGACCTTAAACCATGACGGGTGAACTACGTAAGTATCCTCCTGGATTTAACACCATAAAACGTGACGGGTGAACTACGTAGGTATCCTCCTGGATTTAACACCTTCAACCATGACGGGTGAACTACGTAAGTATCCCCCTGGCTTTACCATCATAAACCGTGACGGGTGAGCTACGTAGGTATCCTCCTGGAGTTAACACCATAAACCGTGACGGGTGAATTACGTAGGTATCCTCCTGTAGTGACCACCATAAACCGTGATGGGTGAATTGCGTAGGAATCCTCCTGGATTTAACACCATAAACCATGACGGATGAATTGCGTAGGAATCCTCATAGATTTAACACCATAAACCGTGATGGGTGAACTACGTCAGTATCCTCCTGGATTTAACACCATAAAACGTGACGGGTGAATTACGTAGGAATCCTCCTGGATTTAACACCATAAACCATGACGGATGAATTGCGTAGGAATCCTCATAGATTTAACACCATAAACCGTGATGGGTGAACTACGTCAGTATCCTCCTGGATTTAACACCATAAAACGTGACGGGTGAACTACGTAATTATCATCCTGGCTTTAACACCATAAACCGTGACGTGTGAACTACGTAGGTATCCTCCTGGATTTACACCATAAACCGTGACGGGTGAACTACGTAAGTATCCTCCTGTAGTGACCACCATAAACCGTGATGGGGGAATTACGTAGGAATCCTCCTGGATTTAACACCATAAACCATGACGGATGAATTGCGTAGGAATCCTCATAGATTTAACACCATAAACCGTGACGGGTGATCCTCCTGGATTAACACCATAAACCGTGACGGGTAAATTACGTAGATATCCTCCCGGAATTAATACCATAAACCATGACGGGTGAACTACGTAATTATCCTCCTGGATTTACACCTTAACCGTGACGGGTAAACTACGTAATCATCCTCCTGGAATTAACACCATAAACCGTGACGGGTGAATTACGTAGGTATCCTCCTGGAATTAACACCATAAACCGTGTCGGATGAACTACGTAATTATCCTCCTAGATTTAACACCATAAACCGTGACGGGTGAACTACGTAGATATCCTCCTGGATTTACACCATAAACCGTGACGGGTGAACGTAAGAATCCTCCTGGATTTAACACCATAAACCGTGACGGGTGAACTACGTAGATATACCCCTGGCTTTACCATCATAAACCGTGACGGGTGAACTACGTAAGTATCCTCCTGTAGTGACCACCATAAACCATGATGGGTGAATTACGTAGGAATCCTCCTGGATTTAACTCCATAAACCGTGACGGGTGAATTACGTAGGAATCCTCCTGGATTTAACACCATAAACCGTGACGGGTGAACGTAAGTATCCTCCTGGATTTAACACCATAAACCGTGACGGATGAACTACATAATTATCTTCCTCGATTTAACACCATAAACCGTGACGGGTGAACTACGTAATTATCCTCCTGGCTTTACCATCATAAACCGTGACGGGTGAATTACGTAGGTATCCTCCTGGATTTAACACCATAAACCGTGACGGGTGAAATACGTAAGTATCCCCCCTGGCTTTAACATCATAAACCGTGACGGGTGAATTACGTAGGAATCCTCCTGGAATTAAAACCATAAACCGTGACGGGTGAACTACGTAAGTATCCTCCTGGATTTAACGCCATAAACCGTGACTGGTGAACTATGTAGGTATGTGACGGGTGAATTACGTAGGTATCCTCCTGGAATTACCACCATAACCCGTGACGGGTGAACTACGTAGATATCCTCCTGGATTTAACACCATAAACCGTGACGGGTGAATTACGTAGGTATCCTCCTGGATTTAACACCATAAAACGTGACGGGTGAACTACGTAAGTATCCTCCTGGATTTACCGCCATAAACCGTGACTGGTGAACTATGTAGGTATCCTCCTGGATTTAACACCATAACCCGTGACGGGTGAACTACGTAGGTATCCTCCTGGATTTAACACCATAAACCGTGACGGGTGAATTACGTAGATTTCCTCCTGGATTTAACACCATAAACCGTGACGGGTGAACTATGTAGGTATCCTCCTGGATTTACCACCATAAACCGTAACGGGTAAACTACGTAATTATCCTCCTGGACTTACACCATAAACCGTGACGGGTGAACTACGTAGGTATCCTCCTGGATTTACCACCATAAACCGTGACGGGTGAACTACGTAGGTATCCTACTGGATTTAACACCATTAACCGTGACGGGTGCACTACGTAGGTATCCTCCTGGATTTAACACCATTAACCGTGACGGGTGAACTACGTAATTATCCTCCTGGATTTACCACCTTAAACCGTAACGGGTGAACTACGTAATTATCCTCCTGGACTTACACCATAAACCGTGACGGGTCAATTACGTAGGTATCCTCCTGGATTTACCACCATAAACCGTGACGGGTGAACTACGTAATTATCCTCCTGGATTTACCACCATAAAACGTGACGGGTGAACAACATAAGAATCCTCCTGGATTTACCACCATAAACCGTGACGGGTGAACTACGTAGGTATCCTCCTGGATTTACCGCCATTAACCGTGACGGGTCAATTACGTAGGTATCCTCCTGGATTTACCACCATAAACCGTGACGGTTTATGGTGGTAAATCCAGGTAAATTCATAAGAATTGGGCTCGATCCACAGCCCAAATCTTAGTTCAACACTACCGTACTAAAATTTCGGAAACGTTAGGCATAATCACAGCCCACAATTTCCCCAATTCAAGCGTTAACTCATTTTCGGCCACTGCTTTAGAATGGGTGTCCAAAAACTTTAAACATAAACTCCATGGAAGTACGGTCACGGCATTCATAAACATTATACCCAGTTTTACCAGTCTGTCTCTGAACCAGCCGCCGCCTCTCACCGCTCACGCCCCCCAACCCGCTCCAAACTATCCTTTCAACCGCCTAACCCTAACCATCCTTCTACATCCCCCTCTCGCTCTACTTCGCCCACTCCCCTTAACCCTTCCCCCGAGCACTCCTTCTCCACTCCTCTAACCCGTCGTCGGTCGAACCGCATAACTAAACCTCACCCTAACCCCGCTCCTGTCTTCACCTCTAACCGCTTCCGCACCCTCTCTCCTACTAACACCCCGACTACGCCCTCTAAGCGTAAACGGGCCTCTTCTCCCACTTCTCCATCACCTCCTGGCACTCCCTCTAAACTTCACAAACCCTTCTCTGTCCGCCCCGTCTCTACTAAAAAGA
The DNA here is from genome assembly GCF_002113885.1 of Mizuhopecten yessoensis. Classification (NCBI taxonomy): domain Eukaryota; kingdom Metazoa; phylum Mollusca; class Bivalvia; order Pectinida; family Pectinidae; genus Mizuhopecten; species Mizuhopecten yessoensis. Next base: position 374,026 of record NW_018408516.1, read on the forward strand.
CTAAACACACTTCCGCCCCACCGCCTCCTCTCACCCCCACTCTATCTCCTCCGCAATCCTATGCACAAGTCACCAAGACGGTAAAAGATACAGGTTCAGCCGGTATCTTAAATCGTCACCCCAACACCTCTAACAAATCGGCCTGGCGTCTCCCTGCCATTAAAAAGCCGATTCTGGTGATTGGGGCCTCCAACCTCTCCCGTGTCTCACGGTGTCCAGATACAAACGTCCAGATCGAATCTTTTCCGGGGGCCAAAATTAGGCATTTGATTGAAATTATTCGTAATTATGAGTACCCCGATCTTCCAAAAAACATCATTCTGAACATTGGTATAAATGATAGGTCAACCAGGAACATAAATGACGTGTTCAGGGATCTATCCCTCCTCCGTGAGGTTTTACGCAAGCATCTCCCGTTAGCTCGATACTTTTTTACTATCGTGCCCATTTCGGAAACCTTGGCCAACCAAAAACCGGGAGAAGCTGCACTTTTAGAAGAATTCAATCAAGAACTCATGAAATCCAAAAACAAGGCCTTTTCATTCTTGGACAGTTGTATCCGAGGGGGGTTCAGGTTTACAGCGGACGGCATTCATTGGTCAGAGTCTATGGCCAATGAATTAGTCCGACTTTGGGTTTCTAAGGCTAAAGGAAGCAAGTCTTTTTTTGCTTAGATCCTAAAGGGATAGACCAGGACCACCCTTCAAACACCATTAACCTAAGCTCTAGGAATCTATCTAACCCTGAATCCAAACTGCTAGATAAGGGCCTCAAATTTATACCAACTCCAAAACATATTCCTAAATCAGATTTCTTTCAATCTGCCTCTGACTTTAGCCGAAAAATCAAAATCACGCATTTTTTCCATAATAAATCCAAAAATCACCAGGCAAAAAAATTCGTAAGCAAAAGCAACTGGAAACCACCAGAATCAGCCATTCCTCCAAGCATTCAAAATTCGGTCAAAAATATATTGAAAGATATTTCCAAAATCCAAATTCAAAAAGAACCAAACAATTTGACCAAGGCAGAAATGGAAGCAATTAAATCACTCAAAAAAGACAATTCTATTGTAATCAAAAAAGCCGACAAAGGCTCTTCAACGGTTATCATGGACAGATCCGATTATATTTGGGAAGTTGAGAGGCAACTAAATAACCTCAAACATTATAAGAAATTAGAGGCTCCCATCTACCCCAAAACAAGCATAGAGTTACTTAAAACCCTCAAGATATTAGAACATAACAAATTCCTAAACAAAAAACAAGTAGAATACCTTAGGCCAAAAGATGATCCTAAACCCAGACATGTCTATATCCTACCAAAAATCCATAAACCACCCGAAACGTGGTCCAAACCATTCTCAATCCCCCCAGGTAGGCCTATCATATCTGATGTAGAGAGTGAATCATATAGAATTTCAGAATACATTGACCATTTCTTAGCTCCGCTCTCAATGAAACACCCAGCGTATATCAGAGATACTTTTGATTTCATCAACAAAATAAGCAATTTGGTTATCCCTCAAAATAGTCTCCTTATTAGTTTAGATGTAGAAAGCATGTACACAAACATCGATAACCGAGATGGTCTTAAAGCTGTAGCGCAAACATTCTTAGATAATCCATGCCCGGACAGACCAGATTTAGAAATTCTAGAACTACTCAAATCAGGACTAACTAAAAATGATTTTGAATTCAACGGACAGTGGTATCTTCAAGTCTCAGGAACAGCAATGGGTAAAAAATTCGCCCCAAGTTATGCCAACATTTTTATGGCCCAATTCGAAAAAGAAGCCTTAAATAAATGCGACAACAAACCGCTAATCTATGTCAGATTTCTGGACGATATCTTTATCATTTGGACTCACACCAGAGAAAAATTTGATGATTTTTTCAACATTTTAAATAACCACCATCCGTGTATTAAACTCAAAGCCACGATTAGTGAAGAATCAATTGATTTCCTCGACACCACAATTTTCAAAGGTCCGGAGTTTAACACTACAGGCAAACTCGACATCAAAGTGTATTTCAAACCTACGGACACTCACCAACTGCTACACAAAAAATCTTTTCATCCCAAACATTCATTCAAGGGAATCATAAAATCGCAAATACTTCGTTTTCATCGCATTTGTACGCAAGAATCGGATTTCAATACAGCAGTCCACATCTTGTTCAAAGCTCTTAGGAATAGAAATTATTCTTACAGATTTCTTCGTAAAATCAAAGGAGAGACCTTGGCAGAAATCAACCCGCCTATAAAACACACGACCAAACCTTGTCTCAGTAAGCGCTGTGCGACTTGTCCATTTACCAAAACAACCACTTCTTTTGTCAGCTCTAATAACTCTAGTGCTCATTATATTTCGGAAAACCTGAATTGCGGATCCAGAAATGTCATTTATCTGATAACTTGTACCAATTGTAGGATGCAATATGTAGGACAAACCACACTAACTCTTAGAGAGAGATTCACATGCCATCGCTTTGACATAATACACGCCAAAGACAAACCAGTTTCAAACCATTTTAACCAAATTAACCACACTCTAAAAGATGTTTCCATAATTCCAATTGAGAGAGTTCCCAATTCGGACCAACTAGACGATAGGGAACAATTTTGGATGAATAAACTTCAAACCCTAAAACCTAACGGTATTAATGAAAAAGCCATTTCGAACCAAATTCTCCCCTTTGTCATTACCTACAATAGGACAGCCCAAACAGCGAGCCACAAGGTAAGAAAACATTACGTAGACTTAAGAACAAAGTTACCAGAAGTATTCAAATCTAAACTAGTTACAGCCTACCGTAAAAACAAAAGTTTGCAAGACCTGTTAGTTCGTAGCCGACTTAAAGCAGCAACATAAACACTTAGGCCAGTGCACAGGGATTAAACCCTAATCCCTAACCTTAATCCTTAAACCTAACCCATATCACACAACAATTACATGTTTACTAACCCTAACCCTAACCCTAACCCATATCACACAACAATTACATGTTTACTAACCCTAACCCTAACCCATATCACACAACAATTACATGTTTACTAACCCTAACCCTAACCCATATCACACAACAATTACATGTTTACTAACCCTAACCCTAACCCATATCACACAACAATTACATGTTTACTAACCCTAACCCTAACCCATATCACACAACAATTACATGTTTACTAACCCTAACCCTAACCCATATCACACAACAATTACATGTTTACTAACCCTAACCCTAACCCATATCACACAACAATTACATGTTTACTAACCCTAACCCTAACCCATATCACACAACAATTACATGTTTACTAACCCTAACCCTAACCCTAACCTATATCACACAACAATTACATGTTTACATGTACTTATGAGATCGTGATGGCGACCATAAAACACGTGCAGCGTCTTTATCAACCTGCATCTTTGGAAACCCTGTTTTGTAGCTTTGCTCATTAGCAGTCGACCTCTATCACGAACACATGATATTTCGTGCAGCTTTTGAACACCGAACCAACTGTGACATGTTAACATCGTATGTAGGGGAAGCAAAATCGAAATCGTCAATCTTGTTGTACAGAGTAACAGTGAGTCATCATTTTGGTCATACTGTAAGTAAAGATCAATGAAACCGTTCTGAAGTAGCAGAGTCTGTAGTTTCCTTGATTTCGGGCTCAGGGGGATAAATACGAAATATGTGGTCATCAAAATTCCTTGTATTAGGTCCAATACATATTGTTATTGAAAAACCGGCAACTCGTCAATATATCTAAATGTGAAATTAAAAGACTTTGATAGGTTTTTGTTATTAGTCCTGATATTAAGCTTATACAGTATGGTTTGAACATTTATCACCCAACAAATAACCCTAATAACCCTAACTCACAAATAACCCTAACCAACAAATAACCCTAATAACCCTAACTCACAAATAACCCTAACCAACAAATAACCCTAATAACCCTAACTCACAATTAACCCTAGTAACCCTAAGTCACAAATACACCTAACTCACAAATAACTCTAACCAACAAATAACCCTAATAACCCTAACTCACAAATAACACTAATAACCATAACTCACAAATAACCCTAACCAACAAATAACCCTAATAACCCTAACTCACAAACAACCCTAGTAACCCTAACTCATAAATAGCGCTAGTAAACCTAACTCACAAATAACCCTATTCAACCTAACTCACAAATAACCCTAACCAACAAATAACCCTTAATAACCCTAACTCACAAATAACCTACACTTTTTATCCCGTACTGTAGACAAGGAGATAAACACTACATACGATTTCTGGGCAATTCTTAGTCAAACGCAATATAATGACCGTAGATTATGTAGGAAAAAATAGTCAAGTCCAGGATGCAATCATGCAAATGTAATGTCCTCGTTCTCTTCTCAAAGGAGAAGAATTAGGTGCCCACCAGGCTTGAATTACTGACCATTTTCCATATTTGAAAAAAGATCGAAAAAAATATCCCTACGACAGCTTTCATAAACGGACCAAAGTATCCACAAAATAATATCATTAATTCGAATATGTATTTTGAAAGACTAATGGATTCCGCGAATGATTACGCCAGACAAAGCAAACAACGAGCGCATGTTGGTTTAATTTAAAGGTGATTTTAATTTACCGGTTCCGTTATCCAAAAAAGGAATGGACAGCTGGTAATCCAAGATAAAAAACAGCTTACAAGTATAAACTGTATATTGGTACTGATGTCCAAAACACACAAAACGATCTGCATGAAAAATCTGTGGCTATGTCGGCCGACTAAACATCTGCAAACTTAATCCTTGTATGCAAACACTATTATATTTGCTGCTTTAAAAACATAGGCTTGGTCGATAACCATGTATACATTCTGCATTTTGTTCGAAAGACGAAATACTTACCAATCATGATTATGTAGTACAAACACATACTGGTCAGTATCTGCCTCACTTGTATTGGTTTGTCGATGGTTCTGCTTGTTGGCAAACCAAACCCCTATCCCAACTTCTATTTACCAATATTGATACTATAAAATCATCACGATAAATAATATGTAAGGGATCGCCTATTTAAATATTCAACTATTAAATGCAGAAATCAACACATTTACTGCATCATGCTGCCATTTTGTTTATTTAGAACTCAGATTATGTCACAACACATTTTCACTAGAACAGATAATAGCTTGAATATTCATATTCGTATGCTTTTTAACAAATATAGTTGTTGCAAATCAGCCTCTGATTGGGAGGCATATCGTAACCATAGAAATCATGTGTCTAAATTACGTAAACAATCTATGCGCAACCATTTTTTTGAACGCTGTGCAGGTGGTCCTAAATCAAAAGATTTCTGGCCCACCATTAAACCACTTTTTATCAAATAAGGGCTCTGCACAATGCAATAATGTAATTTTAAAGGAAAATGAGGCCATTATCAGTGATCAAACAGAGGTCAGCAATGATTTTAATAATTTTTATGCAAATGTTGCTTCTTATATTGGTACAGAAGATTCTTCTGATGAAACTATTTGAAAAGAGATTAGGGCACACAATAATGATCAGTCAGGGTTTTGTTTTAATCATGACTCTCCTTTCGTGGTTGAAAAGGCTATCTCTAAGGTGAAGGCGAAGAAGGCCACTGGTATCGATGGCATATCTTCAAAACTCCTTAGAGCCTGTTGTACTGACATCAGTGTGCCTCTGAGAGATATGATTAACTACTGTTTTGATAAATCAGGGTTCCCTTGCAGACTCAAGGAGGCACAGGTAGTTCCTGTTTTTAAGAAAAACGATATTTTAGATAAATAAAACTACCGACCAGTCAATATTTTACCTTGTATATCGAAATTTGTTGAAAGAACCATGTGTGATCAACTGACTGCCTTTTTTAATAATGTTTTTCATCCTTTCCTTGCAGCCTTCTGGTCAGAATTTGGGTGTCAATCCACCCTGTTGCGACTTGTTCGGCATTGGCGTAGAGTCCTGGACAACCATTAGTATGTCGCTACCATACTGATGGACCTTTTGACTGTCTTTTTCATAACTTGTTGGTCGGGAAGCTGGAGGCCTATGGCCTGAGCAAAGCCTCAGTTAACCTTGTGTCCAGCTACATGAGCAGCAGGAAGCAGCAGGTAAAAATTGGTTCCAAAAGCAGTGACTGGCTGGAAGTGCTGAAGGGGTACCCCAGGGTTCTATTTTAGGACCCTTGCTTTTTAATTTATTTGTAAATTATGTGATTTTTTTTATATATGACATCCTGTAAATTATATAATAATACAGACGACAACACTGTCAGTGAATCGAATAAAGACCCAGATGTTTTAAAACATAATATTGAAAATGACTGTCAAAATTGAATAGACTGGTTTAAATTAAACCAGATGAAAGCAAACCCCGATACATTCCAGGCCATTTGTATAGGGAAACGTTCGGTAGATCTGCCATACAGTCTTTGAATATTGGCGAAATAGATATTGTTCCTGACACTGTTGTCAAACTTTTAGGTGTGAACTTTGATTCATTTTTAACTTTGAAGCTCATATCTCCGAAATTTGCAGGAAAGCCTCAATGCAATTGTCCATTTTAAAGCGAATTGGGAGGTGTTTTTTTTCCAAACAAGGTAGACTTGTAATTTATAAAGCTAGCTAGAAAGCTAGAAAAGATACAAGAAAGAGCTTTAAGGTTTATACATAATGATCACAACTCATCCTTCCGACACTTACTCAGTATTACCAACAGCGACAGGATTCATGTAAGGCGTCTGAAGGAAATGGGTTGTGAGGATTTTAAAATTATAAACAAAACTTCTCCTTAATATATTCATAATCTTGTAAATATTAAGATGGATAATTATGACTTCAGGAAAGAAAATACTGCAGAGGTCCCCAGGGTCAACACTGTGAAGTATGGAAATAACTCGTTTGCTTTTGAGGCCGCCCGGGTGTGGAACAGGCTCTCCCAAATGACTTCCGAAAAGTTGAAAACTTCAAAGAATTCAGGAGGCTGGTCCATTCCTGGGATGGCCCGATCTGCCTTTGCAATATCTGCAAAGATTGATACTTCATACTGTGCCCTGGTTACCTCTGCCACCTGACATTTTGGGTTGTGTGATACTTTTATTGTCTTATTTCATTTCTTATATGTTTTGATTCTATTCTATACTTCTGCAGCATCTTATTTGTATTTTAATTCTATATATTCTAATAAGAGCGTAGCTCTTCTTGAGCCGAAGGCGCAAGAAGCTAAGCTCTATTCCGGTAACATGTGTACGAACAATTGAAGTCATGGTAACGTCGAAATACTATGCTTCCAAAATCCTTCGTCACGGAAGTAGCTAGTATAGAGTTACCGCGGTCCTATTTTTACGATGCTGTTTAGCTTTTCTACACATTCTCAAAAATATCTCTTTATTTGATATTTTTTTTCTATGGTTATGTAAATTCATGACATTAGAAATTATAGAAACTGGAGCTTCATTCAAATTTTCAGTCTTTTCATTTCTCCACCCAAACCGGAAGTTTATCGTAACTACCAAACCAGACGGAAATCCGGATATGTTTGGGCTATTGTGATTCTCTTTTTACACGATTTAGAGGGATCAGGCAAAGTATATCATGTCGGAAAATAAAATTGGAATTTAATCACCAATATACTTAACTTTTATAATAACAGATAATAACAGTTATATTTGATTAACAATACATCTTCAAATATGAAGTCCCTCTACTGGGCCTCACTCTGTCCGCAACATTACGCTGAGGACATAGACGGTGCAATTAAATACAACAGTACCAAATGCATTTGTGTTTTCTCTTGAACTGCATAATCACTTATTATTAATTTTACATTTATTGCTATGAAACGAATAAAAAGATAATATTTTAAACGATGTTATTTAGAAAATACAATTGAAAAAAACAGCATTTAGACGCTTCTCTCGTTTCAGACAATGCCTGTTTTCAAAATGAATGATTTTGCCCAGCAACAGATTCAAGTATATTATAAAAAAAACATTACAGAAAATTTTTGTATGTATTAAAATGGGTAATGTTAAATTATACTATACCACTGAAAAAGATGTACGAGCTGCGCTCTCTCCAGGCCATGCCTGAGTCATATTAGTGTTTTAATCCTAAGTCCTAAGTAAGTCTTGTGTGCTATACAAGTATTCATTCACTATTAACAATGTCTTTTAATTACTTATTCGGAATACTACTTATCTGTGATCACATTAAAGGTCATAGGAGTGTATTGATAAACGGAAATAGGAAGTACATCCCTAGTTGAAAATCCAGTTGTGAGTTGTTTTCAGCAGTTAAGATTCCAGACACTGGTCATTTACACTCAAACAGTCGTTTTCAAAAGCTTGCAGAAGACATTTTCAATTCCTGTTTGTGTTCTAAACAACTTTATCCTTTATTACAATTATTCATACAAAACTGGTGAATCTTATTCCGAGTAGATCGGATCCACAATTGACAGTATTTTCAAGCGGACTGTTGGCATCCACATGGGAACAAACTGTGTGACGTCTTGACCGACATTTATTTTGCTCTCATATAAGGCTATTGGGATTGGGAGATACAAGTTGATGAAGACCATGGGCAAGTCGCCTTCTTGATCTCATTCAGAAATACTCTTTTTCCATGTGCTATATGAATTTCGATGTTTTAGGTTATGCCCATTGCTAGCCTAATGGTTTTAAGGTCACTATCCGGCTCTCACGTTAAACAAGAGGCCCAATGGGCCTGAATCGCTCACCTGGTATTAATATCATTCTTGTAATTTTAAAAGTGGACTAATATACAGCTACAGGCAAAATATCTGTGTTCAATCCATTTGAATCTATTAAATGATTTAAACATATGACGCCTGCGACCTTGAAAGTTTATAGCCTTCCGTCACGGCATGTTTCTGGCTAAATATCATTACCCTGGACCTTTTGAATATTCAGAACAAGTTATTTAAAGATTTAAACATATTTGATCCCTGTGACCTTGAATATGAACAAAGGTCATTCATTTGAACAAACTTGGTAGCCCTTCATCCCAGCATGTTAATGGCCAAATATCATCATCCAAGGCCTTTTGGTTATTGAGAAGTTGTTTAAAGTTTTTAAACATATTTGACCCATGTGACCTAGAAAATAGATGAAGGTAATTCATTTGAATAAACTTGGTAGCCCTTCATCTGAGCATGATACTGGCCAAATGTCATTAGCCTATGCCTCTTGGATATTCAGAAGTTATTTCAAAGGTTTTAAACATATTTGACCCCTGTGACCTTGAAAATAGATGAAGGACGTTTGTTTGAACAAACTTGTTAGCCCTTCATCCCAGCATGTTACTGGCCAAATATCATTTTCCTAGGCTTCTTGGTTATTCAGAAGAAGTTGTTTACAGGTTTTAAACATATTTGAACCCTGTGACCTTGAATATAAGTCAAGGTCATTCATTTGAACTAAAAATGACTTTACTGTGATTTGAACTTTATTTACATGAGCGGCATCAGTGAATAAGATGAAGATGCTTAACCTGAAGAAATACCTGGTATATTATCCTTGTTTTTTCAGTTCAAATGTTGCACTAGCTTCATAAATATTTGGTTCGAATAGCTTGAAATTCTCGTTCTTTATTTTTCATTTGTATGTTGTTGAGTTTACAGACGAAAACGTCACATGCAATTCATCATGATGTTTATTTGTAGTTTGTTCTGCTCAAGCGCACATAGAACATATTACAGCGCGTATCAAACTTATACAAATGTTTACATACAAACGTGGCAATATATATATATATCTGGTGAAGTACAAACGTGGCAATATATATATATATGGTGAAGTCTTTCAAACTCTTTATCCAAACACTACTCACGATCGACTTTGACGTCTCAGAAGGACCTATGCGCACATTACGTGCCTGCCATTCATTTAATGTTAATCCTCATCATTAATTTGATAGCCCTCGATTATATGTCTGACTGAGGGGCCCACATACATCCTACACATCATGTTCTTTATCAAACCATTTCAATCATTATATATTTGTTACATCAATCAGGTACAGCTCTCAGCTAGGTTTGAAGGTTGGGATAATGTAGCTTCTTTGCATAACATGCATAATATTGTGCTAAATTGCATCACTGACATTAAAACATTGCAGACAGCTCATAACACAGTACTAATTAAAAACTGATCAACTTACTTAATAAATGATCTTATATTACTTAGTAAGGAAAGATATATCATCTAATAAGTACTTTTACATAATGTAATATTGGTGCTCAAATCAAAGTGGTATGATATTAATCAATAGCATAATTTGTATATGTAAACGTGATTCAGGGTCAAAGACAAATATCGTTAACAACCTCGATTACAGACCTCACATTATGGCGCCTTTCGTGAACAACTCTGGTCCAACCGTTTGCATTGCGATCAATAAATGTGGCCTATGTGACGTTGACACTTTGAAACGACTACAACATGTAACAATGCCTTATAACGTGTGTGACCTGGTGACTTATCGTATTCAACCAAGGAAAACACGCATGGATCTGTGTCATACCAAACACATATACAAGGTACATTTTCTAGTACCCGATGACATTTCTGGATTTCATGAAATACGCTACCAAAACCGATATCCTCACAAATTTTAACACGCGTGAATATAGATAGCTGTGCTTTATCATAAATTTCACGTTGCAGATTTAACTGTAAGTTAGACTCACTGTTAGATTCGAAGTAAAACTTCAGACAGATTCATTTTTTTAATTCGGAGTGAATATCACGTCAAGTACTGCTAAATAATTATCATAATTAGAGCGTGACTCGTTTTTAATTGATACTTGGTTCTTATGACACACTTTGTTTAGTAAATTATCACTCTACAATTATACAAGCATATTTCATTTTAGTTTCATCTATGCATGAAATCACTTTATTTGGTGGTCTACGTCATGATATCAGTAATAACAAGAGACATTGATCATTCCCTGCCAGTAACTAAATTGGAAGGCTGGGACTAGGCAAGGCAAGGCGCCAGACTGCATTCGCTAAAAGCGATAATATAAGAACTATGTGAAGATATGCGGGTATTGTTGTGCAAATAATTTGAAAATGAATCCAAAACACTGCATATTCTGTTTTAAGTTTTGTGAGGTTTAACAAACTATGACAAAATCAGCCAGTTATGATTGACCTTTCTGTGTCATAACCCTCATGAGGATTGTTACAGCCACGTCATGTTGATGTTTATACAGATGACCGGTGGCAATGGTATAATTGTAAAGATGTGGAATGGGTAAATTGATATAGGAAAGATGTGGAAATGGTAGATGTGTAAAAACGTGAAAATGGTATATTTTTGAAATTGGTTCTACCTTATGGTTGTATAGTAACGATTTGGCAGAGTATACTTGTGAAGGTATAGTTTTGTTAGTTATGCAAAGTTAAGAGATGTAAATTTGTATTGTCAACTTGTGATAATGGTAAAGTTTGGCAATGGTAGATTTGTATAGTTGTGACAATATTAGATTTGATTTGTTTATTTGTGACAATGGTAGATCTTTGTATAGTTGTGGCAATGGTAGATTTGTATAGTAAAGTTGTTGGTTGGTTGGTTGAAGGGTTTTGCGCCTACATGAATCCGTCTCACTGACGGAAGTCGGTGTTCTGTCGGCGTGAGGGAAGTTGCCTTCCCGCAGGGGGTGGTTTGGAGTCGCCTATGCTATAGTTGTGGCGATGGTAGATTTGTATAGTAAAGTTGTGTCAATTGTAGATTTGTATAGTTGTGGCGATGGTAGATTTGTATAGTAAAGTTGTGTCAATTGTAGATTTTTATAGTTGTGGCGATGGTAGATTTGTGGCTATGATAGATTGGTATATTTCAGATGGTTAAAGTGGTTGTATATTATCAATATAAATAACATGTATTTAACGTTGGTTGGCGCAATAAAATCATACAAATATACATATCATGAAGTGAACATAAAACTACACACTTAGGGTTTTATAACACATGGTATAGATAAACAGTGTTAACAAGTAACATCTCAGTCAGCATAGTTAACATTATAAGGACATATCTCAAACTTAAGAAAAGTTAAAGTGAAATTGTTTGAATTATATTTATACAGGTTATTCTGATGTTATTTCAGTAAGCATTGTTCATGGATACATTGACACACTTGTTATCATATTTACTGAGGACATATCAAGTTGTACCTGGATATCTGCCTGTGGGTGTAGGCCATTAAGTTAGTTAACTGGTGTTATGGTCGGACATTAACAGGCTAGCTACATGTATGTAACTACTGGTACTGGTCAAATCTACAACACATGAGCGGACAGCGGACAGTGCACCACGACAACGGACAGAAACAGGGCCACAAAAGGTCACTTTAGCATTTGGCTCAGGTAATCTCATAAGCATACAGAAGGCCTTTCTTCATGGTTTGGGATATTCGGGACAGTATTGTATATCTATAATATACTTTCAATTTATGAACAGAGTAAGCACCTCAATGTTCAGTGATCATTTAAAGTCAATTCTACATTACAACTTTCTACAGTCATCTTCAGATGTTGACTGATGACCTGGTCAATAGTTGGACAAAAACAGGCTTTAACCTCAAGCTGGACGGATGGACAAACTTGCATACAAATGAAATTTCTTTAACAATGAGGTTTTACTGGTGAGATAAGTTTAGTACATGTATTGAGTTTCATAAAAGTAAAGCATAGTCATGTTTTGGAAGTCATGTGGAAATCCTGTTATTGTATTTTGTTTGCATCTTGGCAGAAACATTTAGAAATTGATCCCATCTAAAACTTACATTTAAGTAGGTCTGAAAATACATTTTAAGTAAGATTTTCCTGTTATTATGAACAAAAACTGATTGATAAAACTATGGAGAGTATTTTATTAATAACATCTTACTGTTATAATGTCTTAAAAAATTGCAGATCCAGGTTTCTGAATAGGTGGGGTCCAGGAGTCAACGCCCCTCCCCCAACCTGATGTTTATACAGCTTCTTCCCTGCAAAAGAGGGATCTTGATCCATTAAGGGGTTATAGCTTTTTCTCCTAAACCTATCTACAGTAAAAATATATGCACCTCAACATCATAAATCGCACATGAAATATGTAACAAAATTAATGACTCAAACCAAACAAGAATGGTAACACTGCTTATGTGATGACAAAAGCCTTGGGTTAATCAGTGACATTCTAGGTTAAAGGCATGTGTGATCTATCTTAATGGAGGTAGATCAACACAATACAATATTTAACCCTGTTAAGTGTAAATGGGAAAGCACCTGTGAAGTGGGTGAGGAAAAATGTAAGTAGCACTTTTCAGTCATTGTATTGGGAACACAAGTAGCTTAGTACACATTGATTGTTGGACTAAAACGTTCACTTTAGAAGTTGCTCACACTAAGCGACAGTCCGCTATAATACAGACAGTTCAAATCTCATTTCATTTGTGGTATTAATAGGAAAACTCTTAAGCATAAGGCATTATATCTTTCAAATAATAAAATTTTATCCATCAAAAAAACTGAATATAGTCATAAAAATATTGCTTAGAAAATGGTAACATATATTATTTATCTTTTACATAAATAAATCTATACAGTATCTGATACAGGAAATCAACACACATCTGCAAAGAAACACTCTCACAAATAAAAATATCATAAAACAAGTGGAGATGATTGATCGACCATTATAAACTGCTTCAATGTCGGAGGACAAAATCAAAAGATCATCAATATGTCAATATCTTAGACATGTAGACATTTCCTGTGTTTATATAGGGGAGATAATTACATCAATATGTCAATATCTTAGACATGTAGACATTTCCTGTGTTTATATAGGGGAGATAACTTCATCAATATGTCAATATCTTAGACATGTAGACATTTCCTGTGTTTATATAGGGGAGATAANGGTAGGAATAGTTCATTATGAAATGTCAGGGGTGAATGAGTAGATAAGTAAAATGTGATATCAACAGAACAATAATTCCTGTGAAATTGAACCAACATCACAAGTACATAAAAAAATAAAAATGGAATCAGATTTTATATACTGTATTACCTATAAATATTCACTGTCATAACACAGAAAAGATCATCAGGGTAAACATTCTCATAATTAAGCCATTTCATGATTTGGTGTCATGTTTGATACCAAACACAGGTGTAAAAACTAACCTTCGGGTGTAAAAACTAACCTTCGGGTGTAAAAACTAACCTTCGGGTCATTTTAGGGAAAACCTGTTCACTCTTTTGCTCTGTTATATGCCAGCACATATAAGTTCTAACTTTAAAGGTTGAGATACTGACAATAAAGCGTGATTATATATTTAAAAAGAGGAAAACCAAGACTTCGGAAAGGATGACATGAACTGAACCATAACAGTGGACTCTAACGTATAATGATTCTTAACAATCACACCGCGAAAGTGTAAAGTGTAACTCTGGAAAATATCATCATAATATACTAGTCATGATCTATATTGTTCCTGTACCAACAACCTTATTGTTTCTAAAAATTGAAATAATACAAAGAACACCTTTCTGTCTTTTCTACACAGCAGTCTGTTTAAGATTGTGTATCAGAATTCTATTTCAACATCCATCTAGTAGATTCTACAGCCAGTGAGAACTTTAAAATGATATCATATTTGTATATGTTATTTGTGATGTTATAGGCGATGGAAATCTCTGCTACAATGCTTCTGACTTTAAACACCGCACTATGGTCCCCGTTCGGCGAGTTTTAAACCTGGACAGGGCCTAAACCTTACAGCTGCTCTGGCCCCTCCTTTGTCTTACAAGTTCCAGCTCTGCATTTTCTCTCACCTCAGCAAACGTATAATCTTTTAGTAACTTGCCATTTTCAAACACAGTAACCAATGCATCCTAGGAGAGACAGAAAAGGAAAAGGTTAGACGAGTACATGTTAAACACCTTATAAACAGTACATGTTAGACACCTTATAAACAGTACATGTTAGACACCTTATAAACAGTACATGTTAGACACCTTATAAACAGTACATGTTGGACACCTTATAAACAGTACATGTTAGACACCTTATAAACAGTACATGTTAGACACCTTATAAACAGTACATGTTGGACACCTTATAAACAGTACATGTTGGACACCTTATAAACAGTACATGTTAGACACCTTATAAACAGTACATGTTAGACACCTTATAAACAGTACATGTTGGACACCTTATAAACAGTACATGTTGGACACCTTATAAACAGTACATGTTAGACACCTTATAAACAGTACATGTTAGACACCTTATAAACAGTACATGTTGGACACCTTATAAACAGTACATGTTGGACACCTTATAAACAGTACATGTTAGACACCTTATAAACAGTACATGTTAGACACCTTATAAACAGTACATGTTAGACACCTTATAAACAGTACATGTTAGACACCTTATAAACAGTACATGTTAGACACCTTATAAACAGTACATGTTAGACACCTTATAAACAGTACATGTTAGACACCTTATAAACAGTACATGTTAGACACCTTATAAACAGTACATGTTAGACACCTTATAAACAGTACATGTTAGACACCTTATAAACAGTACATGTTGGACACCTTATAAACAGTACATGTTGGACACCTTATAAACAGTACATGTTAGACACCTTATAAACAGTACATGTTAGACACCTTATAAACAGTACATGTTGGACACCTTATAAACAGTACATGTTGGACACCTTATAAACAGTACATGTTAGACACCTTATAAACAGTACATGTTAGACACCTTATAAACAGTACATGTTAGACACCTTATAAACAGTACATGTTAGACACCTTATAAACAGTACATGTTAGACACCTTATAAACAGTACATGTTAGACACCTTATAAACAGTACATGTTAGACACCTTATAAACAGTACATGTTAGACACCTTATAAACAGTACATGTTAGACACCTTATAAACAGTACATGTTAGACACCTTATAAACAGTACATGTTAGACACCTTATAAACAGTACATGTTAGACACCTTATAAACAGTACATGTTAGACACCTTATAAACAGTACATGTTGGACACCTTATAAACAGTACATGTTGGACACCTTATAAACAGTACATGTTAGACACCTTATAAACAGTACATGTTAGACACCTTATAAACAGTACATGTTGGACACCTTATAAACAGTACATGTTGGACACCTTATAAACAGTACATGTTAGACACCTTATAAACAGTACATGTTAGACACCTTATAAACAGTACATGTTGGACACCTTATAAACAGTACATGTTGGACACCTTATAAACAGTACATGTTAGACACCTTATAAACAGTACATGTTAGACACCTTATAAACAGTACATGTTGGACACCTTATAAACAGTACATGTTGGACACCTTATAAACAGTACATGTTAGACACCTTATAAACAGTACATGTTAGACACCTTATAAACAGTACATGTTGGACACCTTATAAACAGTACATGTTGGACACCTTATAAACAGTACATGTTAGACACCTTATAAACAGTACATGTTAGACACCTTATAAACAGTACATGTTGGACACCTTATAAACAGTACATGTTGGACACCTTATAAACAGTACATGTTAGACACCTTATAAACAGTACATGTTAGACACCTTATAAACAGTACATGTTGGACACCTTATAAACAGTACATGTTGGACACCTTATAAACAGTACATGTTAGACACCTTATAAACAGTACATGTTAGACACCTTATAAACAGTACATGTTGGACACCTTATAAACAGTACATGTTGGACACCTTATAAACAGTACATGTTAGACACCTTATAAACAGTACATGTTAGACACCTTATAAACAGTACATGTTGGACACCTTATAAACAGTACATGTTGGACACCTTATAAACAGTACATGTTAGACACCTTATAAACAGTACATGTTAGACACCTTATAAACAGTACATGTTGGACACCTTATAAACAGTACATGTTGGACACCTTATAAACAGTACATGTTAGACACCTTATAAACAGTACATGTTAGACACCTTATAAACAGTACATGTTGGACACCTTATAAACAGTACATGTTGGACACCTTATAAACAGTACATGTTAGACACCTTATAAACAGTACATGTTAGACACCTTATAAACAGTACATGTTGGACACCTTATAAACAGTACATGTTGGACACCTTATAAACAGTACATGTTAGACACCTTATAAACAGTACATGTTAGACACCTTATAAACAGTACATGTTGGACACCTTATAAACAGTACATGTTGGACACCTTATAAACAGTACATGTTAGACACCTTATAAACAGTACATGTTAGACACCTTATAAACAGTACATGTTGGACACCTTATAAACAGTACATGTTGGAGACCTTATAAACAGTACATGTTAGACACCTTATAAACAGTACATGTTAGGGACCTTATAAACAGTACATGTTAGACACCTTATAAACAGTACATGTTGGACACCTTATAAACAGTACATGTTGGACACCTTATAAACAGTACATGTTGGACACCTTATAAACAGTACATGTTAGACACCTAATAAACAGTACATGTTAGACAACCTACGTGTTCAGCAATACTAAAGTATATGAACAGTACTTCTCAGAATCATGACCATATATAGAGTGTCTCTAAATCAGCAGCCTATGACCATATATAGAGTGTCTCTAAATCAGCAGCCTATGACCATATATAGAGTGTCTCTAAATCAGCAGCCTATGACCATATAAAGAGTGTCTCTAAATCAGTAGCCTCATCATAAGTGCAACATTCTATACTAAACGAGTTGTAACTGATAATAGTTTAATGGCTTAACTGTTTCAGCCTGTACAATATTTCACTGAAAATTTTGCACTATATTTCTTGTCGACTGTGAGAGGTGCATTACATAATTCTGAAATATCTTCAATTGTTGAAATTAGATGTTAAGTACTGTCCGACAATACCTACAATATTAAGTAAGTTACATGACAGCACTACCTACAATATTTAGTAAGTTACATGACAGCATTACCTACAATATTTAGTACGTTACATGACAGCACTACCTACAATATTTAGTACCTTACATGACAGCACTACCTACAATATTTAGTAAGCTACAAGACAGCACTATACCTACAATATTTAGTAAGTTACATGACAGCACTACCTACAATATTTAGTAAGTTACATGACAGCACCACCTACAATATTTAGTAAGTTACATGACAGCACTATCTACAATGTTTAGTAAGTTACATGTCAGCACTACCTACAATATTTAGTAAGCTACAAGACAGCACTATACCTACAATATTTAGTAAGTTACATGACAGCACTATCTACAATGTTTAGTAAGTTACATGTCAGCACTACCTACAATATTTAGTACGTTACATGACAGCACTACCTACAATATTTAGTAAGTTACAAGACAGCACTACCTACAATATTTAGTAAGTTACAAGACAGCACTACCTACAATATTAAGTAAGTTACAAGACAGCACTACCTACAATATTTAGTAAGTTTTATGACAGCACTACCTACAATATTTAGTAAGTTTTATGACAGCACTACCTACAATATTTAGTAAGTTACAAGACAGCACTACCTACAATATTTAGTAAGTTTTATGACAGCACTATCTACAATGTTTAGTACATTATATGACAGCACTACCTACAATATTTAGTACGTTACATGACAGCACTACCTACCAGAGTTGGTAAGTTACATGACATCACTACCTACAATATTTAGTACGTTACATGACAGCACTACCTACCAGAGTTGGGTTGCCTTTTCCTTCCTCCACAGTCGTATATTTTCCATTTTCGTACTCTAATGTCAATCGTCCCTTCTTACTCTTCTTTCCCACGTCTGTGATAGGGTTCTTATACACATTAACCTGTAACAGGAGAGCATCACTCTTCAAACTAGAAATTTGTCTCCCCTTATTAGCCAAAATGCATATTTGGAAGAATAGAAAGGTCACATCAAGATTGAAGTGTGTAAACACTAAACCATTAAACTTTTAAATTGTTCTGGTTAAATTGTCTTAACAATTTGGGTTAAGTTTCGGCAGCTATGGTACTATAGGCACATCAACATGTACATAAAAATAGGAATAATCACACATCTGATTACAATATGGTTCCTCTATTAAAAATAATGGCTCATTATTCTTCAAGTTTGGTCAACGGAGAAATAACATGGCACTTATATAATAGCCATTCACCCTAACTACTGTTGTAGCATGCTGCAGACTACATTGTAATTTACTACTGTTGTAGCATGCTGCAGACTACATGGTAATTAACTACTGTTGTAGCATGCTGCAGACTACATTGTAATTAACTACTGGTGTAGCATGCTGCAGACTACATGGTAATTAGCTACTGTTGTAGCATGCTGCAGACTACATGGTAATTATCTACTGTTGTAGCATGCTGCAGACTACATGGTAATTCACTACTGTTGTAGCATGCTGCAGACTACATGGTAATTAACTAGTGTTGTAGCATGCTGCAGACTACAGGGTAATTAACTACTGTTGTAACATGCTGCAGACTACATGGTAATTAACAACTGGTGTAGCATGCTGCAGACTACATGGTAATTAACTACTGGTGTAGCATGCTGCAGACTACATGGTAATTTACTACTGTTGTAGCATGCTGCAGAATACATGGTAATTAACTAGTGTTGTAGCATGCTGCAGACTACATTGTAATTAACTACTGTTGTAGCATGCTGCAGACTACATGGTAATTAACTACTGTTGTAGCATGCTGTAGACTACATGGTAATTAACTACTGTTGTAGCATGCTGCAGACAACATGGTAATTAACTACTGTTGTAGCATGCTGCAGACTACATGGTAATTCACTACTGTTGTAGCATGCTGCAGACTACATGGTAATTATCATACATTTTTGTCTCATGGTCAACTAGAAGAATTTTGATACATTTATCAAGTTTACCTTGAGTGTGGTTATGTATAACCCTAAAAGCTCCTCAATAGAGAAACGTGTTGTTATTCTAAGAATCATAGTTCATTAGAAGAGATTGTTTCAAGATTTCAAAATATGATAATCATATGATTTTAAATATTGGTTAAGATCATTTGTTAGAACACATTTGATAGCTTTTCTCCCAGTGAGATATAAACCAATTATCATTATACTTGGCCTCCTAGTCCTGTTGAAAAAGGTTGCTTGAAGGTTTTTAACAGATTTGAACCCTGCTACCTTGAATGTAGGTCAAGGTCATTAAGTTGAACAAACTTGACAAATCTCCATCCCAGCCAGCTACAGGCTAAAAGTTATGATTTCAAGCCTTGTTGTATTTGAAAATAAGCCGTTAAAAACCCATTTAACTATTCCTGTGATTTTTGAGTGTTATGTTTAATGAACAAAAGGATTTTTTATAACAAAACCGACAGATCAAAGAAGTAGTCCCAATAAAATATCCCTTGAACAGAGTAGCTAAACCTGATACTGTACCTCCTTGCCGCCTATAACAGCGTAGCTACATTTGTAGGCACATTTCTGTGTATCTCGGTCCATTCTTTGTAACAGAGCTCCTCCACTCCCAAATACAATGTTGTCTGCACTCCATCCATTAGACTTCATGGCTTCCAGGATTTCACCCAGACTTTCATAGCTGATGCCATCCCCTTGTATAACTCTCAGGTAAGGTGGTAACATTTTATAACCCTTGCTGTTCTCTGTCGTCTTAAATGCATTTCCAAGGATGTTCAGCACCTACATAATATTAAAATGTATTAATTTTGCCGTTTTAATAACCTTAGGAAAAATTCACAATTTTGTAAGGTAAAAGGTAACCTACTAAAATTCCAGGAATGTTTAGTTAAATGTTTATCTATATTTTGCTAAACTATATTCACCTTACATTTGTACACTTGCTGTCTCTAAACTAACTCTATAGGTGGTATTAAAGTGGCAACTATTACAGTCGGAATATTTTGCAATCTGAATCTATTGGAGTTTTCTGTTATACTGTTAACATTAATCAACAAATGTGGTGTCAAATTTAAACTGAGACAGAAATTCAGTTTCTGAGTGACTTTTTTAGAATGACAGAGATGGTAACCACAGAAAACACCTTATTCCTGCACAAAAACATGCCTGTTCCTCCTTTGGGTAATTCAGCTTATTTTATGTATCATGAAACACTTGTGTATAAATATTTTTTGTCCCTTACCTTAATGACAACCTCTGCTGGATCCCCCGAGTCTGGTCGCACCACAAGTACCCCACCATTCTGTCCTCTTGTAATTATCATGTCTTTGAGCTCCTTTCCCCACACATTTTCACATGCATTCCAAATATCATAGCTGTCGCTGACACAGGCCATTGGCCCATTTGGGAACTGAGTGAGCATGTTAATGAATGCCTCCTTCTCGCCATCCCGTCCCCATGTTGTTATTGTACTGAAATGGTAAAACAACTCTGTTAATGCTTCAAATGTTTCAAAAAAGAATAGGAAAATGTGCTGGTAAAATGGTTATATAAAGATTAAGCACGTTTTTTTCAACACAAGAGGCCAATGAGCTTGAACTACTCACCCTGACCATGGAATGGAGTCCCTAGGGATGGGACCTTCCCGGTAGCCTGATGGTATTTATTTCTTCACACACAACAAGAACATATATGTTATAGGATGGGGGTCTCAAACATTTGACCCACAGACCCCTGTGACCTTAAAGTAGGTGGAAGTCATTCATATGAGGGACATTTAAAGCACTCGATCTACTCCAGGTACCTTCTAAGTACTGGCCAAACATCATCACTCTGAGGCTAACAGTTTTCAACAAAAAGACCATTCAAGGAAAGTGTTGATGCTGGACAGACACCGGATGGATGACTGATGAACAGAAAGATGGATGACTGATAAACAGAAGGATGGATGACTGATAAACAGAAGGATGGATGACTGATGAACAGAAGGATGGATGACTGATGAACAGAAGGATGGATGGCTGATGAACAGAAGGGTGGATGACTGATGAACAGAAGGGTGGATGGCTGATGAACAGAAGGGTGGATGGCTGATGAACAGAAGGATGGATGACTGATGAACAGAAGGGTGGATGACTGATAAACAGAAGGGTGGATGACTGATGAACAGAAGGGTGGATGACTGATGAACAGAAGAATGGATGACTGATGAACAGAAGGGTGGATGACTGATGAACAGAAGGATGGATGAAAGACGCCACCCTTTTGGCTTCAGTGAGGTAACAACTTTATTTACATCCAGTCTCCATATGCTTAATATCTACAACTACTTAAGTATGTACAATACATCTCCAGCACACGCGCAGGCATACACACATAGGGAGATATCAGCCAGGTGGCATAGGACTAGTAGTAAGCATCTGATAAGGCAGCTCCTACAAACTCCTCATTGATTAATGTATATGCTAATTGTATTGATTGTACATCTATGTACTGTAAAGCGCTTTAGAGTGGCTTATTCTAGCTTGATAGGGCGCTATATCAAATGTTGTGTATCTTAAGTTTTTATTTACTTATTTGAAGAATGGAACTACACTTAAACAGTTACCCTATAGAATGGGAAAAACTTGCTCAGTCAAATATTCATCCTTAAATCTTCAAATCCAGCCAGTGTTAACATTACATTTTCCTAATGGATAAACATCCTAATGGATAAACTTTATGCAGATCTGTACTAAATTTTACCATCGAAATGAATGAGATGAAAAAGAGGCAAAATAGAAGCGAGTGGGGGCTCACATAAATATATCCCCCACAACTGGGGTTCATACGATTTCTTGTACACAAGTTTCTTTTACTACAGACGGATGTTTTGCCCATGACATTTGACCCTTTATCTTTGACCTATGGCAATTAAAATCTAACCATGAGTATAACTCAATGCTACACTACTATTATACTATGCAGTATATATAAGCATGATTTGTTGAGGGGTTCATGAGACATCTTGCACATAAGCTTTCCACTTCAAAAGTCATCAAGCGTGACATCCTGAAATTTCCTGATAATTCCTGAAATTTGGTAATCCATGCTCTCATTATATTTTACCTTTCCTTAGCTAACTGGAAAACTAAGCAGCAGAATACATACATACCTGTGCTCTGCTGCAGGTATGGAGAAGCCTGCCATATCACAGCCGTAAAACCTTTTGGCTGTGGTGATCGCAGTAATTGTATCTGAACCACAGAAGTTCACCAAGTGTGCAGTTCCACCTATCCCAGCAGACTGAAAGGGAGATCACTTGCTTTACCTTGACACATATTGTCAGATTTTTCCAACATACTGAAGGGAGATAATTCTGTTTGAGTTGACACATGTAGAATTTGTTTCGCTAATTATCTATTGAATGCTATTAAATAATGTTATTATTTTTAAACTTAGAACTCTCTTTATATTTAAATGCAGCTATTGCTAAGATCACACAAGTTTGTTTAAAGTTACCTCAACAGATGTAGATCCACGAAAACCAAAATCATGGAGTTTGAAACCCAGACCATCCATACTATCGGCAGTCTCATCCAGGTACTTGGCAATAACTTCCTTCTGGGAGCGGGAGTTTGTGGCCACTGTCATGGGGTACCAGGTCTGAACTAGCAGGGTCTACAATGAACAATACACTGGTGAAGTAACCTAACATGGGGTACCAGGTCTGAACTAGCAGGGTCTACAATGAACAATACACTGGTGAAGTAACCTAACATGGGGTACCAGGTCTGAACTAGCAGGGTCTACAATGAACAATATTTGTCAAATGAAAATTATACCATAAATGTTTATGTTTAATGAAACTGAGGCAAGAATGACTTTTGACACATGCAGTGAGACTTCTAGTGATAAGTCTAGGGCCGGCACTTCAAATGATTGAGTGAACAAAAAACAGTTAAATTTCACTAAGTGATGGTCTAGGACTAGTCACTCACCTCAAAGTAGTTAGTGAGCCAGAAACACTTTGGGTCTGTGTTTTCCACCGTGAAGAGAACATTTTTGTATGGGACCACTGATCCCTCAGGGACAGCTTTTATCCTCATGGGTAATTTGCCATCGTGGTTCTGCAATGAAAACAAAAATTCTTTATAGTTCTCATAGTATGAAATTTACATATGTACAGAAATAAAAGGTGAACCATATGATGTCATATGGCTAGACGCCGCGTATATACAACAGTAAACCTGCCTTAGTGACCATCCATTGATTAGGACCACCTGTATACCGTGGATATACAACAGTAAACAAGCCTTAGTGACCATCCATTGATAAGGACCACCTGTATACCGCGGATATACAACAGTAAACCTGCCTTAGTGACCATCCATTGATAAGGACCACCTGTATACCGCGGATATACAACAGTAAACCTGCCTTAGTGAACATCCATTGATAACGACCACCTGTATACCGTGGATATACAACATTAAACGTGCCTTAGTGACCATCCATTGATAACGACCACCTGTATACCGTGGATATACAACATTAAACGTGCCTTAGTGACCATCCATTGATTAGGACCCCCTGTCTACTGTGGATCTCGAACGGTAAACGTGCCTTAGTGACCATCCATTGATTAGGACCACCTGTATACCGTGGATATACAACAGTAAACGTGCCTTAGTGGCCATCATTGATTAGGAACACCTGTATACCGTAGATATAAAACAGTAAACGTGCCTTAGTGACCATCCATTGATAAGGACCACCTGTATACTGTGGATATACAACAGTAAACCTGCCTTAGTGAACATCCATTGATAAGGACCACCTGTATACCGTGGATATACAACAGTAAACGTGCCTTAGTGACCATCCATTGATTAGGACCACCTGTATACCGTGGATATACAACAGTAAACGTGCCTTAGTGACCATCCATTGATAAGGACCACCTGTATACCGTGGATATACAACAGTAAACGTGCCTTAGTGACCATCCATTGATTAGGACCACCTGTATACCGTGGATATACAACAGTAAACGTGCCTTAGTGACCATCCATTGATTAGGACCACCTGTATACCGTGGATATACAACAGTAAACGTGCCTTAGTGACCATCCATTGATTAGGACCACCTGTATACCGTGGATATACAACAGTAAACGTGCCTTAGTGACCATCCATTGATTAGGACCACCTGTATACCGTGGATATACAACAGTAAACGTGCCTTAGTGACCATCCATTGATTAGGACCACCTGTATACCGTGGATATACAACAGTAAACGTGCCTTAGTGACCATCCATTGATTAGGACCACCTGTATACCGTGGATATACAACAGTAAACGTGCCTTAGTGACCATCCATTGATTAGGACCACCTGTATACCGTGGATATACAACAGTAAACGTGCCTTAGTGACCATCCATTGATTAGGACCACCTGTATACCGTGGATATACAACAGTAAACGTGCCTTAGTGACCATCCATTGATTAGGACCACCTGTATACCGTGGATATACAACAGTAAACGTGCCTTAGTGACCATCCATTGATTAGGACCACCTGTATACCGTGGATATACAACAGTAAACGTGCCTTAGTGACCATCCATTGATTAGGACCACCTGTATACCGTGGATATACAACAGTAAACGTGCCTTAGTGACCATCCATTGATAAGGACCACCTGTATACTGTGGATATACAACAGTAAACGTGCCTTAGTGACCATCCATTGATAAGGACCACCTGTATACCGTGGATATACAACAGTAAACGTGCCTTAGTGACCATCCATTGATTAGGACCACCTGTATACCGTGGATATACAACAGTAAACGTGCCTTAGTGACCATCCATTGATTAGGACCACCTGTATACCGTGGATATACAACAGTAAACGTGCCTTAGTGACCATCCATTGATTAGGACCACCTGTATACCGTGGATATACAACAGTAAACGTGCCTTAGTGACCATCCATTGATTAGGACCACCTGTATACCGTGGATATACAACAGTAAACGTGCCTTAGTGACCATCCATTGATTAGGACCACCTGTATACCGTGGATATACAACAGTAAACCTGCCTTAGTGACCTTATTATAGCTCTTCCTGTTTGTCTGCTTTGATGACACTTATGTATTTCCTGAATTCCTTTAACCTACTAAAGGCAAAGTTTTTAACATTTGGTTCAAGTGTATCATCAGTTTATGATAATGTCTAACCATATCTTTAATAGTATTACTCTAAACCGGGATATTTTCGCCCAGTAAAACCTTCGTCCTTCTCTGGAATAATTCCTATATTCGCCCAGTGCTAATTTCGCCTTCACATTTAGTTGGTTTGATATTATGTTGTTACTCATGTTCTCTGTAACGATACATTTGGCCTCATTACAGCGGGCGGAAAAGGAAATATTTAACTGTAGTGATCAATTTCCCTGTATACAGTTTTATCATTATTAATATACACCATTTGTATATATAGTATCCTGTCTTATTTCTCTGACCTGGCACCTTACATTTAAAGGATACATCTCAAATTTGTTCATGTGAATATAACCTATGATATGTACAGTAGCTCTAAATCTACTATTGTGATACTATAAAGAACGTATATACCGGTACATATTAAACACAATCTGTAGTGTATGAAAGAAGTCTTACTCAAAAAAGACATTTTGCCACATGAAACCCATAGGAACTCTATTATGTATTCAGGTGTGAGTGGTTTAATTTTGTTAGTTTTACAACCAAATACAGTTTTTCTTCCCATAGCAAAAAAAAAGAAAGATTTATTTCCCCAAAATTAAGAAAATATTTTGAGAAAAAAAAACTGCTATAATTTTCAAATTCATGTACAGATGTATATAGTAGAAAGAGGGTGTTGCAAAGTTAAGGTCAAACAGACACTGGGTATGTGTATACTGTAGGTGATTGTATAATAACATGCTGTTTGTTATGGGTGTGGATTTCCATAAACTTATTTATAGTACTGTACTACTTGAAAACACCATAGAAACTGTAATACACAACAAAGTTTAAACTATCTAGCTGAAGGACACAAATTATTCTGATCACCTGATGGATTCAAACCTGTGACCATATCTATACTGTCAATAGCCTGATCACCTGATGGAATCAAACGTGTGACTATACATACTGTCAATAGCCTGATCACCTGATGGAATCAAACGTGTGACTATACATACTGTCAATAGCCTGATCACCTGATGGAATCAAACGTGTGACTATACATACTGTCAATAGCCTGATCACCTGATGGAATCAAACCTGTGACCATATATATACTGTCAATAGCCTTATCACCTGATGGAATCAAACCTGTGACCATACTGTCAATAGCCTGATCACCTGATGGAATCAAACCTGTGACTATATCTATACTGTCAATAGCCTGATCACCTGATGCAATCAAACCTGTGACTATTATATACATACTGTCAATGCCCTGATCACCTGATGGAATCAAACCTGTGACCCTACTGTCAATAGCCTGATCACCTGATGTAATCAAACCTGTGACCTTTATATATATACTGTCAATAGCCTGATCGCCTGATGGAATCAAACCTGTGACCATATACCATACTGTCAATAGCCTGATCACCTGATGCAATCAAACCTGTGACTATTATATACATCCTGTCAATACCCTGATCACCTGATGGAATCAAACCTGAGACCATATATATACTGACAATAGCCTGATCACCTGATGGAATCACCTGTGACTATATATATACTGTCAATAGCCTGATCGCCTGATGGAATCAAACCTGTGACCATATCTATACTGGCAAGAGCCTAATCCCCTTATGGAATCAAGCTGTGACCATATAGATATACTGTCAATAGCCTGATCACCTGATGGAAACAATCCTGTGACCATATATACTGTCAATAGCCTTATCCCCTGATGGAATCAAACCTGTGACCATATCTATACTGTCAATAGCCTGCTCACCTGATGGAAACAAACCTGTGTCCATATATACTGTCAATAGCCTGATCACCTGATGGAATCCAACCTGTGACCATATATATACTGTCAATATCCTTATCACCTGATGGAATCAAACCTGTGACTATAAATATACTGTCAATAGCCGGATCACCTGATGGAATCAAACCTGTGACCTTTATATATATACTGTCAATAGCCTGATCACTTGATGGAATCAAACCTGTGACTATATATATACTGTCAATAGCCGGATCACCTGATGGAATCAAACCTGTGACTATTATATAAATACTGTCAATACCCTGATCACCTGATGGAATCAAACCTGAGACCATATATATACTGACAATAGCCTGATCACCTGATGGAATCACCTGTGACTATATATATACTGTCAATAGCCTGATCGCCTGATGGAATCAAACCTGTGACCATACTGTCAATAGCCTGCTCACCTGATGGAAACAAACCTGTGTCCATATATACTGTCAATAGCCTGATCACATGATGGAATCAAACCTGTGACCATATATATACCGTCAATAGCCTGATCACCTGATGGAATCGAACGTGTGACTATACATACTGTCAATAGCCTGATCTCCTGATGGAATCAAACCTGTGTCCATACTGTCAATAGCCTGATCACCTGATGTAATCAAACCTGTGACCTTTATATATATACTGTCAATAGCCTGATCGCCTGATGGAATCAAACCTGTGACCATACTGACAATAGCCTGATCACCTGATGGAATCACCTGTGACTATATATATACTGTCAATAGCCTGATCACCGGATTGAATCAAACCTGTGACCATATCTATACTGGCAATAGCCTGCTCACCTGATGGAATCAAGCTGTGACCATATATATATACTGTAAATAGCCTGATCACCTGATGGAATCAAACGTGTGACTATACATACTGTCAATAGCCTGATCTCCTGATGGAATCAAACCTGTGACTATATATATACTGTCAATAGCCTGATCACCTGATGGAATCAAACCTGTGACTATTATATACATACTGTCAATACCCTGATCACCTGATGGAATCAAACCTGTGACCATATCTATACTGGCAATAGCCTGATCACCTGATGGAATCAAGCTGTGACCATATATATATACTGTCAATAGCCTGATCACCTGATGGAATCAAACCTGTGACCATATATATACTGTCAATAGCCTGACACACTACCAGTTGTCTATGCAAACCCAAGACGCTATATATATCTTTCCACCACATTTAATCTTTTCTCCAAATGTATGTATGACATTTTTTAATCACACACACAAAATAACTTAGTAGTTATAATAATTTGTGGTTCTTATCACAACCTAGTTCGTAAGTCATCTCAAAGTGGTTCACAAATTATTATCCGTGGTTAAACGAGATATTGATAGCAGGAAGGATATTACGATTATTTCTGAGTACAGGTTTTCCACTTTCACTTTCTAAATTGACTAGAAATGGTACAGTACTTGTTAATTTTCTTTTTTTTTTGCTGAACTAATAATACCTATCAATGATATTCATAGACAAAAAGGGGAAAGATAGGCACTTATTAGGTCAAGTTAGTTAGTTGCTTAACGGACCTGTGAGCAATAGTAAAGTCAAATCGCAGGTAAGCTATCATATAAGAGTAAAAACGAAATCTATTTACAGCAGCCCTTATCATTCTATATTGTTTCACTACAAGCAAATTAATTGTTGTGTGTGCTAGAATTTCGATTCAGAGGACAATCAGCAATCTCCATGATAGTACAGAGACAAGTTGCATGCTCTAGGGACGATGTACATACAAAGTTAAAACAGTAGTGGGAAACTGCTCTGGAATCGATGTACGTACATATCTAGATGCAACAGTACTTGGAAATTGTCCTAACTGCCCTTGGAAGTATATTCCTGTAAGCACCAATGTTTTAATAATTGTAGCCTCTGTCCATGACACCATATATATACAATACTCCTGGTACATTGAATGGCCCTATATCAATATGAAGTCAACAT
Source organism: Mizuhopecten yessoensis (assembly GCF_002113885.1). Lineage (NCBI taxonomy): Eukaryota > Metazoa > Mollusca > Bivalvia > Pectinida > Pectinidae > Mizuhopecten > Mizuhopecten yessoensis. The sequence continues at coordinate 404,135 of NW_018408516.1, forward strand.
ATTAAACGCAATTTACAGGGACATGCAATATTAAGTTAAAAATCAATTTTATTAAATATGTTTAGCAGTTGCAATTGAAATTTTATCTTCAAATTTCATGATTTAAATACAATTTTATTAATAAAAATATGAAAATATTTCCATAAAATTTCATAGATAAATATCTCATGTTCATTGGAAAAGAGTCCTTTGGTTATCACCAATCAATAATGCTTGTTTTCCTGATCAGTATGTCCCAATGGACAAGTTTGTTTTCCACTCAAGGCTCAGGTCTCACTGAAGGTAGAGATAAATACAGTAATCTTCAGGGTTGGGCAAACACTTCAGGATTCTGGATGCAGTTTATACTTTACTCTGAACACCCTCAGCCACCACTAATCCATATTGCAGTGTTCGAGCTGTAGATATTCACCTCACCTGAACAGGCTGAAGGCCGAGTTCACTACAGGGTGACAGACGACACATACCATGGGTAGTGGGAAGGGGGGTTGTTTGACATTCACTGTAACAAGAGGCCCAACGGACCTGTATCATTGCATGGTATTGGCAAACATGTTACACCTGTGACCATCAGATAAGTTGGTCAATGTCATATTTATCAGCCACTAATTAGCTTATAATACAAGTGGCCAAACATCATTACTCTACACCTTATGGATCTTTGTTGGAAAAAGTTAAGTTGTTTTACTTATATACATGATCACGTGGAGCATGGTTATCTTTAACAAACTTTATAGCCTGTAACACTAGCAACTGGAAAATAAGAAAATCTATCTGAGTTAGGAGTGAGGGGAATCAATGAACAGAGACGAAGGAGCCCAACAGCCCAGTCATCTTTATGACCTACTTTTAACATCCATTAAGGGCGGAATGGGTAAACATGTTACCTGTTCCCCTGACTGCCTGCAGTATTAGAGTGCTATTGGGTGGAATGTCTCTATGCCATCTGACTTTACTGATTCGGCCCACTGTGGCTTAGTGAGTTGTTTTCAGCCGTTTAGAGTCCAGACACCAGCCATTTACACTCTTTGCCTGACATGGAAACAGACATTTTCGAAAGCTATCTAAATAAGTTTTCAATTCCTGTTTGTGTTCAAAACAAAATTAGCCTTTATTATTCATACCAAACTGATGAATCGTATTCAAACTATTGGTTTATATACACCTGTGTGTGTTCTCTTGTACTTTCTGTGTAATCAAGTTTACAGGTGTGGGAGCCAATAGGTTAGTATTGTGTATCGTCATGATCAAGTATACACCTGTCAGAGTCCACCTGTATTTTCCCATCTGTAAGTTATTGCTTAATTAATTATACAGGTCTCAAACCAGGACATTCTTAATTTCTTTACTAATTAATCCCTCCATATTACAGTCAGGTTGTCTCACTATGAAATATCCTGGCTATTTTAGTAACATTTAATGAAAACAGAGTATGAAGTGGTCTAGCTGTAGGTGGATCAATACTGTAATGTCAATACAGAGTCATATCAGAACTCTTGGTTTCCTTAAACCTTTGTGATCAAAAGGTGTGTGCTAGCCAGCAACAAAGCCTCTCCGCGAGTCGCAAAGTACCCCCAGGCCTATGGACACTTCCTGACATGGCGCCATAGCCATATATAGCCCAGCATCAGTAGCAGACATCAGTCATTTCCTAGGGAGGGTTGTGGTGTAATGGTGTAACCATTAACTCCCATCACTCCACAGGTTGTTATCAGTAGCTTATACCACTGGTGATTGAACACAAGTGTTATAGTGAGTACCATTACTGAGCCTATTAAGGTAATAGGGAGTGTATTGATAATCGGAAGTAGGAAGTACATCCCTAGTTGAAAATCCAATGTAGGGTGACAGTATCACGATTTCCGCATATTCTAATGTTTAATATTAAACTGATGAATATTGTATGTTTTTTATTGACAGAACAATGTTTTCTCTCAATATTAAAGTATTTCAAAGCAATGCAGGCATTAATTCAGGTTTTTTTTTATCAATGAGCCACATGTATCCATTTTTCTGTACTTTAGGAAAACAGCTACCTATTTCACTACTGTGATTTTTTTCAAGAAAGATAACTCTTACCTGCAATTACTATGTGCACATGGTTTTATTATAAAATGTCTATTTTCAATCGTTTATAGATAATTTATTTGACATAATTTCAGCATTTATTAAATTGATATACATTAATGCAATACTAGTCTATGGCAGTATCATTTTTATTGACATTATTTTGTCTTTCATTTTTTTTCCAAATGTCACTCCTTTTTACATAAATTTCCATTTAAATTCCTTAAAATTATGACAACCTATATTTTTTTGGTGGCAGAAAATTTTCTTTATTTCAAAGCAATATAACTACAAAATTTGAAGAAATTCTACTGAGAAATGGTGACACAATCCTATTACCTTAATGATAAAAGAATCAAAAGAAATGAAAAAATATTTGCTGCTTCCATGCTTCAGATTTTCACCCTATTGATCTGCAAGGCTACAGTCAGGCAAGGTTATAGAACTATATTACAGCCAGGAGCAAGGTGAGCATGTACCTGGAAGCTTACTACACAGGTCGTGATGTACACTACACAGGTCGTAATATACACTACACAGGTCGTAATGTACACTACAAAGGTCTAATGTACACTACACATGTCGTGATATACACTACACAGGTCGTAATGTATACTACACAGGTCGTAATGTACACTACCCAGGTCTAATGTACACTACACAGGTCGTCATGTACACTACACAGGTATAATGTACACTACACAGGTTGTAATGTGCACTACACAGGTATAATGTACACTACACCGGTCGTAATGTACACTACACAGGTATAAGGTACACTACACAGGTCTAATGTACACTACCCAGGTCGTAATGTACACTACACAGGTATAAGGTACACTACACAGGTCTAATGTACACTACACAGGGCGTAATGTACACTACAAAGGTCGTAATGTATACTACACAGGTCGTAATATACACTACACAGGTCGTAATGTACACTTCACAGGTCGTAATGTACACTACAAAGGTCTAATGTACACTACCCAGGTTGAATGTACACTACACAGGTTGTAATGTATACTACACAGCTCGTAATGTACACTACACAGGTCGTAATGAACACTACACAGGTCGTAATGTACACTAAAAAGGTCTAATGTACACTACACAGGTTGAATGTACACTACACAGGTTGTAATGTGCACTACACAGGTATAATGTACACTACACAGGTTGTAATGTGCACTACACAGGTATAATGTACACTACACCGGTCGTAATGTACACTACACAGGTATAAGGTACACTACACAGGTCTAATGTACACTAGACAGGTCGTAATGTACACTACAAAGGTCGTAATGTATACTACACAGGTCGTCATGTACACTACACAGGTCGTAATGTACACTACAGAGGTCTAATGTACACTACACAGGTTGAATGTACACTACACAGGTTGTAATGTGCACTACACAGGTATAATGTACACTACACAGGTCTAACGTACACTACACAGGTCGTAATGTACACTTCACAGGTCGTAATGTACACTACAAAGGTCTAATGTACACTACACAGGTTGTAATGTACACTACACAGGTATAATGTACACTACACAGGTCGTAATGTACACTACACAGGTATAATGTACACTACACAGGTCTAATGTACACTACACAGGTCGTAATGTAAACTACACAGGTCGTAATGTATACTACACAGTTTGTAATGTACACTAGACAGGTCTAATGTACACTACACAGGTCTAATGGACACTACACAGGTCTAATGTACACTAGACAGGTCTAATGTACACTACACAGGTTGTAATGTACATTACACAGGTATAATGTACACTACACCGGTCGTAATGTACACTACACAGGTATAAGGTACACTACACAGGTCTAATGTACACAACACAGGTTGTAATGTACACTACACAGGTCTAATGTACACTACACAGGTTGTAATGTACACTACACAGGTAGTTCAGACCAGTCATGTATTCAATATATTGCTGACCAACCTTGAGCGATTATGTGTTACTTAAATTACACAAGTTCAAGAGATCATGGATATGTGTATTCTGGAAGCATTTGTCTATGCAATTTAATAAATATCTTGTTGATAGCAGCTGTTGAGAGGGTGACTGACACTGTTGTGAATTCTTGTAAATTACACCTTTATGTCATTTTGTTTTTTGTAACTTATTTAATGATTCAGCATATGAAATAAATAATGACAGAAAAGAAGTAGGATGAAGATAATGCTGATTCAGCAGACACTTGAGTTGTTTACAACCAACACTTTTAAAAGTTTTTTTACAACCCTAACCCTGCACCTGTTTCCTTTTACAAAGATGAAGCCATATATATAGCAGCTATGATAACTTCTCCTTAAATTCAGCATATTGCTTGGTTTAACTTTCATCTCAATGAATAAATGTAAATAAGCAGTTTGTGTGCATCAGTTGTTACATAAAATTCCTTGTTTGTGAAATATCTGAAAGCTCTTAAGTTTTCCAGGGAACCCTTTTTTTTAAAATAAAGACTTGTATTCTTGTGCATTTCCAAATTAACCACTGACTTGGAACCTCACTTTTGAAAAAAGCTTTGCATTATCACTATATATATATAAATGGGGTTTGCTGAAACCTGTTCAATAAAAGGAATTACTGGGATAGGTACATATATTTGAATCCCTCAGACCTTACATAGGTTGCTAACTTGCACACAATAATCTACCTGTCTCAAAGACTAGTTATTGTTGAATATATACAGTAAGTATGAGAACACAATTTACAGTAAACAATAGGAAGAAGACAAAATACACTGCACTGAGGCATAACAATACTGTGTAGCTATGAGCTCATACTTAGTGACCAGCAGGCCCAGAGCAGCCAGGCTGAACCAAGCCACCTTATTGATTATTGTAGTCAGCAATGACGTTTACTCTGTAATGATCAACAGGAATTTTCATAATATTTGTCCTTTACCAACTGAAGCATTTTCAATTGATGTATTTCTGTATTAATTACAATAATTGATTAACGGTGTCAGACATCACATACAGCTTGTGTTGACAGAGCTAATAGTGTTACACCTGGTATTAAACCACCTGAATGTGCTCATCAACTCCTTTGGGACCTGTCAAACCTACAAACAGAAACCTGAGCGGGGTTTTAACTGAAGTGTTGGAAGTCATAAATAAACCATTTCTGAAGGTTAATTATCTCGAGTGCTAACACAGGCTGCTGTAGAAACCGATAAATATGTACACATCACACCTTGAGCAATCAGGTGTTAATGACCAGTGAAAAGATTCTTACATCATCAGACCTAATGTCAGTGTATAGTTATAATTACATTTTGCACATCATTAGCAGACACTACTGAGGAAAATCTGTTAGTGGATTATAATTATAAATACATCTTATATAAATTAAAGTAATATTGAGTTAAATAATGTATCACTAAACATGAGAACAGTCCATTGCACCTTTTTCGTTTTTTGATATTTTCTGTTCAAAAATTGCTAACTCTGTTCTTTACAAACCTATCTATTAAAATCCTTCTGTGATTTGTGTGGAAAATGATATCTAGCTGAGGCAGTGTTAGTTACCTGCTGGATATGGTTGATAACCGGCACTCACAACTATAGCATTCAACAATTCTAGCTCTGCCCAACCACGTACTCATTTACAGCTGAGTAGACTGGAACACGCGGAGTAAAGTATCTTGCTCAAAGATACAACACAGTGCTGTGACATGACTCGAACCCGCAACCTTTCAGTCACGAGCCCGGCGTCCTACCACTAGACTACCGTTGTATAATTGTATTGTATAACATTAGATACAAAACAATTGAGACATGCACCCGTAAACATAAAGGCCATCATGTAATACATTTTACAATTAGATATATTCCCCTGTGCACAGGAAGGCTCATAGTCAGATATGTTTTCCACTAAGACATTCCCATACAGACAGGAATTGGGCATCACATGAAAAGTCCTAGTATATACATGTATGTAGTACCTGCATCCAATTAGTTCAAAGTTCAAAGACAATTAAATGATCATTTTGATTTTTCTATCATTATAATATATAGCCTTATTGAAGCAAAAGAACCTATAGCAATAGAATTACTTATATATCCCAAATACACTAATGTACTGCAGGTATAGCACATTAGTATTTTTCACTTGTGATAGATACCACCAGAGTAACAGACTACTTTTCACAGCCTCTCCTTCACACATTGTTGACAAACTATCTTGAACAAAAAACATGATATTTACCTCCAAGATATAATTCCATCCTTCCTCATTGAAGTATTCATGACCAAAATGAGCGTTGTACAGATCACGGGCCTCCTCTATCTTCTCTTTTGTGACCACTGGACCTTCTAGGAAGCGCTTTATGATGTACTGCAGACCGAAGAAAACTGTGCTTGGAAATTTACCCCCACGACTCTCGAAGTAGGAGCAGACGACTGTTGTGTTGGGAGGGTACTGGTAATGATGTGTCACCTGTGGTAGTAGGAGCAAAGTATTATGAAGTAGATCTGTGAGGTTTACTGGGTACACTCCATCAACCTACAGTAGATCTGTGAGGTTTACTGGGTACAATACATCAACCTACAGTAGATCTGTGAGGTTTACTGGGTACACTCCATCAACCTAAAGTAGATCTGTGAGGTTTACTGGGTACAATACATCAACCTACAGTAGATCTGTGAGGTTTACTGGGTACACTCCATCAACCTCCAGTACTAGATCTGTGAGGTTTACTGGGTACAATCCATCAACCTACAGTAGATCTGTGAGGTTTACTGGGTACACTCCATCAAACTCCAGTACTAGATCTGTGAGGTTTACTAGGTACAATCCATCAACCTACAGTAGATCTGTGGGGTTTACTGGGTACACTCCATCAACCTACAATAGATCTGTGAGGTTTACTGGGTACAATGCATCAATTGCAACCTACAGTAGATCTGTGAGGTTTACTGGGTACACTCCATCTAATGTATCATTTCAAGATTGGGGTCCTAATTAAGTGGTTACATTACATTGGTTGTACTTACGATTCTAGAATTCATAGAATTTATATTCCCAACTTTCATGACAATGTTGTAGCTGGTGGAAACTGAAGCATTTTACGTCATTTACTGAATGGAAACCAATCATCAATATCTTTTTCATCCAGAATTAACTAGCTTCATTAATTATGCACAAATTTATACATTTATATTTGTGATTTTGCACTTGGCCTCAGACTTGACATTATGTCATCTTCGCTAGCCAAGTGTTCGCTTCGTATACAATCCAGAGTGTATACGAATCGAGCACTTGGCTAGCGAAGATGACATTATGTATGTGCATACATTTTATTTTTTTTGAAATTGAACTGTTTTATGGGCAGCTTCTGAATGGAAAGTACGAAACCAACAAATCAGAATCAAATAAGATGCATGGATCATATTGGCAACACAACTTAGCCCGAGTCTTGCCATTGTGTGTGCATACCTAATTTGGTCGAGGCTTGACCAAATAAGGCAGTTATTAAACAGAAAATAAAGCATTACAAATGTACAGTTTACATGTAGTTTTCCTCCCAAATGCAGCATCAACAGGAGACACAGAATGGGGTCCTTGCACTCTTTTTTCTTGCTACAAAAACAGGGTTCATTTGTGTAATGATGCCTGTGTTTTTGATGTTGATCTCTCTGACTGTGACTTCCTACACACTTTTGTATCTAAAAGAAGACCTTAGAGTAACTGATACCAGGATTGTCTGTGTTTGAAGTTTTGATATATTATAATGGGCAGATATATACCAGTACATGTTTGCGGCCATTTATTTTGTCAAAAATGTTCATTTTCATGTAATCTGTTCTTTAATTATAATTATCGATCCTGTAAGAAACAAGAGGCCCATGGGCCTAAACGGTCACCTGAGTCCTACAGTATTTATTTTTGTTTTTGAAATATGTACCAATTTGAGTACAAAATAGTACGTTAACTTAAGCTTGTCAGGACCATGAGCTGATCATTCCTAGACCGAGTTTCAGTTAAATCGGCATATTAGAACTTGTTTTTAAGTTTGAAATAGTTTTTTCAAAATGGCGGCCTTGGCGGCCATATTGAATTACGGATCGACCCGAAAAATAACAACACTTTGTCAGGATCATGAGTCGAACATTCCTACAAAGTTTCAGTTCAATCGGCCCAGCAAAACTTGACTTAAAGTTTGAAATAGTTTTTCAAAATGGCGGCCGTATTGGCTATATATATTTGATTTCTGATCGACCCGAAAAAATAACAACACTTTGTCAGGACCATGAGTTTATCATTCCAACAAAGTTTCAGTTTAATTTGCCCAGTAGAACTTAACTTTAAGTTTAAAATAGTTTTTCAAAATGACGGCCATGGCGGCCATATTGGATTTCTGATCGACCCGAAAAAATAACAACACTTGGTCAGGTAGATGTCAGTAACCTTCCCATGAAATATTAATGAAATCCCTTTGCCAGTATTTCAGTTTAAGTCGACGGATGACGGACGAAGACGGATAGCAATAGATCACTGTCAAACAATCACATGAAATTCAATTTTTATTTTTCCAAATATTTTTACATTCCAGTACATCATCATCGTAAAAATAAAAGATAATAGTAACATTTAAAATACATACTTTTCATGATCTCAAAATCTTTCACATTGTTATATAGAAAAGAACTGTTTTGTCTTAGAACCCAAGGGTTCCACAGTCTTAAAGCACATACCAGTATCTTCATTGCACCCTTGGAATATGTCATGATAAAAATTGAAAGATCAGAGTAAGCTATACAATTGGTTTCAATTGCAAGTATAGAATCTGAACCATTGCCAGGGTGAAAGTATCATACATGTACTTTGAAGATTACATAGAAGCTAGACCCATCTTCAAAGGTAGTCAATTTAACCCTTATGCTGCTGCATGATTCATTTTATCTTCATCAAATGTATAATTGAGAGCAGAACCCTTTTGTTTCAAAGATGGGTTCTTTGAACCTTATCGTGTTCAAACTACTGGGTACATGGGCAATTCATTTTTGGTTTATATGGCAAAATAGCATCAGGACAAAAAATATATTTGTTTCAGGTAACATGTCTGAAAAAATAGAGTAATTATTAGTGATCATGAGTTAAGGCAAATAATTTTATTTCAATGTTAATTTTTTATTTTTGTGAATTAATATTATGCTTTATTTCAAATTTTACAATGCATTTCACAGATTACAATGGCTATTATTTTGTCAAGAACAAGGTCAGACTCTCGGAACATGAAGAAAGTACATTTTAATGAGTCAGGCTGTGAACTAATTTTGCCTGGCTAATAAATTAATCTTAGATACAAGTTGCTGATAAAATATCTAGGGTTGGCAGTAAAATCTAGGGCTGTGAACTTTGCCTGGCTAATAAGTTAATCTTAGATACGAGTTTCTGATAAAATATCTAGGGTCGGCAGTAAAATCTAGGGTAGGTCAGGACACCTGAAACACATATATTTTTTGTTTGACTCACATATTATTTTTTAACATCAATGACCTACTTATTGACAACTGAGACAAATTTTAATTGACAGCATACTTAGTTCTAATGGTCAACTGCAAGCCCTAGATCATTACAGACAACTAGTTCATCAGGCATACTGTACTACCTGTATGTGAATAAATAGGTGGGCAATTACAAGATAACAAAATGCAAATGCTTGGTATGAAAATTCAATGCATGGGTCAAAAGGACAGAATATTTTAGTTAGGCTTAGCTGACCGGATCATAATGATCATGTGAGGTCCTGTTATGTAGCATGAAGCAATTAAATCATCACGACAAGCATTAATTAATGTGTGAAATTAATAACTTAAATTTAAATTAAAAAAAAAAATCAGCAAGAAAACGTGAATATTTAGCATTACATTTCCATTTGCTCTGGTTGAACTACATGTTTATGGAATTAAATTGAAGCAGTGTCAATTGCTTATTAAATCAGGTATGTTTGTTTCATGATCAAAACAACATGTTTACAGTTTTTGTTTTGTTTTATAATATATAAGCATGTAGCACATTTGTACATTCACCATTAAAATATATGTAGGTTTAAAAAAATCTGTTGAAACAATTTTCTTAGAAATATGACATGTCTTTTTGGCCGAGATATTTTCTGAAAATTTATTTCAAAGGAAAACTAATTTGGATTTTTATTTCTACTTTCATTTTCCATTGAGAATAGATTCTAGGAGATTACCTTAATTTATTACGTTAAACATCATATATTTGATTAATTGTTTTAATTAATTGTGTAATTTAAGACCTCATAATGTACGTTTTAAAACGTACGTTGCCTGTCTAGACGACTGATTTCACAAAGGTATACCGACTGGTGGTGAAATAGTTGATTCGGCGATTTACTGAAAAAATAACTATCACTGCTGGTTTCGATATGTTTATGTTAGCCTGACACATCATTAGATACTCAGGTCACCCCCAAAAATACCGGACTGTGGCCTTATTATACTAAAGAGTATGTGAACCAAGCAACAGTATCGAACGCAATTACTTTACCTTGTATGAGTCGGTGATAAGCAGAATGTTGTCTGTTCCTCCGGCCGGGTACGCCATTTTGTACGCTTAATACTATGAAATACTGTGACGTCATAGCAACGATGCGAGTCGGTGCGCGAAGGGAGATCACCCTATTTTTTTCTAACATTTCTTTTCGAAAGTAAACTGACCGTAATTCCTGGTATCAGAAATGATATGAATCATTTCATAAATACTCAACTTTATTAATTCTTTTGAAAAAACATTACACACAGTGAGTTTCAATTAGCAAACGAAAAATACATCAATAATGTCATGTTTGAAATGAATTAGTTAACATAACATCATATAAATTATCCAAAACACTGGAGTCCTGTCACGGTGCTTGTATACAAACAGAAAGTGTCCTATTTGGTCCGGAAGGAAAATTGAGAAATTTACCTTCTACTTGTTTTAATATCAAATGCAATGGACATACCAAGTTGAGTCCAAAGTAAACTGTACATGTAAAATATTTGGGTTTAAATCTAGACCAGTTTCTTTCAGGACAACTTATTGTGAACAATTCTATATAGAAAATTAATCAGACTAGAATTTTCATACCGAAACAGAAAAAAACTATCTCTGTCATCAAGAAAAACACTCCTTGGCACTTATCCAGTGTCATTTTGACTATGCTGACTCATCTTGGTACGAGGGTATCTCCAAAAATTCTTAAACACAAACTTCAAGTTACACAAAACAAGTTTGTTCGTTTTATTTTGGATTTAGATTGGAGGAAAATAACAACTTTTGTAGAACTGGAAAAAATAAATATGTTGAATGTAAGTAATAGAGTGGCTCAACAGAGATTAAACCATGTGTTAAAAAAAATGAAAAATATCCAAGAGGTGTACAAGATCAAGCCAGTTTAAAACTTTTATATACACTAAAATAAATGGGGAAGAGTCAACATATCTTTCTCTTAGAATGCAATAAAATATTGGAATGCATTACCAAAAAATATTAAGGCTACCAACAACTTACACAGGTTCAAAATTCTGGTCAAACAACATTTAACATCAAAGTTTAGATCTGAACAAAAGTGTGATTTTGTGAAAGGGTAATGGTGAGACTTCAGTGACATACCCTATTACTTCTTAATTCAAATATGATCCTAAACACTGTTATTAAATGATACTATATTGTTACTTTATATGCAGTCTGAGAGTTTGGTCGGTAGGGATTGGCCCAACCACCAGCCCTCTAGCTTCTGCAAGAAGAAATTAATCTAAATATACTTTTTAAAATTTGTCAATTGAAATATTCAAAGGCATTACACTTCTGACTTGAATCCTATTTATATTCCATCTTTTTTATGTTGTGTACTTGTCATAATGACAATTACTATTACTTTATTCAATAAGAGAGTTTGTCCATAGGGACTGGCCTAACCACCAAAGGCCCTCTTCTGCAAGAAGCAAACAGATTTTAATAAATAACAAATTTGTTTAAATGTTCAAAACGGGATACACTTGTTATTGTCTTATTTATTTCAAATTATTTTATTAGTATAAGTTATCTACCGGTAAGCAGTATTGAGAGCTTGGTCGGTAGGGATTGGCCCAACCACAAGCCCTTTGGCAAGTAACATTTTAAGTTATATCATTCCATTACCAGCATTATTTTATTGATTATTTTATAAGTCTCCTAATATATCTGGTATATGCATGAAGGAGAGCTTATGAGGTAGGGGATGTACAGTTTAGTATTTTTCTTGTAACATTTTATATCTATTTTTATAAAATATTGTGTCTTAGAGTCTTATCAAATTATCAATATCTATAATACAATTATGTATATAAATATGTAACTATTTTGTGAATTAGATTTATTTATTTAGATCTAAATTAAGGGACCCCGTTGGAATTAAGCCACAATGTGGCTTTATGGGTAATCCCAGGTAAAGGTCTAAATTTAATCGTATCAAAACCAGTTTTTAACACTCTGACTGATTACTAGTTCTATGGCATAACTAACTTATAAATAAAATCTGTGATAATATATATATTTATGTCCAATCTGCAAAATGTGATATACATGTAATATCTGCCTTTTACGTAAATAAATACTATTATTATTGAGAGGCTGCTATACATAAACCACCTGTCCTGTATTCTGGTACATCACTATGTTGTATTACGTAGGATTTAATGGTTCCGTGTATATTTATCTTCCTAGAAATACGTGTTGCCATGTTTACGCCCGAGTGATGCAGGGCTGTATATTTGTGTTTACTTTCACAATTAGACCATACAGACCCATGTAGTTCTCGAAGTATAAGATGTGTTTCTATTGGATAATTAGGACTTCAGGTACATATTGTGCACCACACTGTACTCCGAGTTTACCTGGAGTCCTTCGTATATATGCAAATACGTATAATCGGAGACATATAACGCCAAAGTAGTATAAACGTGTCTGGTATAATTATTCATGGTACAGCTATATATTAATGATATGGTAAAGTAAAATAGACTGCATGATACCATGAATATTCAAAGGATTCAGAAAATATTTTTTATGAAAAGCTTATTTTCATGTCAAATATCTTCTTTAGAAGGATATATAAAGAAACCATACATAGATAATAGATTTATTCTGACAAAATTAGGATTTTACAATCCTTTGACAGTCAGCTCTGAAAAAAAACCCCAACATATTTCTATTTTTAATTAAAACTATATTTCTGCGCTTGGTTTTGCCATTGTTCATCTAATTTATATTTAAATTGTTTAACTGTGCTTTAATTCACAACATTTGACGGAAGATTGTTCCATAAATCAACAGTTCTCTGTGTAAACGAAATTTTTCGAATATTTGATCTTGAATTCGATTTGTAAATTTCTAAGTTGTCATTGAACTAAATACAATTATGGACTTTAGGTGAGGTCTATCCCTGATTTACGCTCCTCCAATCAGGGCTGTGCATTAGCACCAGTCGTATAATAATCCCTGATTTTAAATATGTCGGATACTTCATGGTCATATTTCCCAGACAATATTTTGTAAACCTCTATCATGTTGCCACGAGATCTTCTATGCTAGTGTTCGTATTTTTAGTTTTTCTAAACGCTCATTATAGGATAAGTATGTTAGGCCGGGTACCTGCTTCGTTGTTCGACGTCGAACATTTTTTTCAATGCGTTTTTCGAGATGAGGACACCAAACCTGATTCGCGTATTCAATGTGTGGTCTAACTAAAGATGTGTTAAGCAACCTAAAACTCTCCATGTTCATTGTTCTTCGTAGAACTCCCATAATGGAATTAGCTTTATTTACTTTTTCAGATATATGTTTATCAAATGATAATCTATTGTCTATGATGACACCGATATCTTTTCCGAGGTTCACACATTTCAAACCGCGCATCACGTTGCATTTGCCCAGATGAAAACGAAGATGCCAAGCCTCTGACCACTTTTGATGTGAAAATATATCCTGTTGTAAAATCTTACAATCTTGTTCATCATTGATTGCCCTAAAAGCTTTCGTATCATCGGCGAAAAGAAATGTATTCGTTGTTGGACTCGTAACATCAGGCATGTCGTTTATATAAAAAACAACATCTACCTTCAATGAAGTCATACTGTGCTTTGCTGAAAATTTAGTTTTTATGTATCATAATTTCTTCCCTAATTATTGATTATATTACCTTCCACACAACGCTAGTACATGTATACAATATATTCCCCGGTTCCTTATATTAATTAAATAATACTGTTGATATTGAAGTCCGCGTGTATACTAGATTTAAATGATCTGAGCGTAGTCAAGAAGTACGGTAGTTTGAGGAGAAAGGGACCTAGAGACCAACTGTTATACCGGAACAATTTCAAGTTCCTCATGCATAGGCGGTATTCACAACTGAGAAAGAACTACTTGACCAAATATAATCTAACTGATTCTTTCCTACATAAATATCCCTACTAAACATTCTGACTCTGATAATATACAGCCTGTACATGATTCCTGCTTAGTCACTATCAAACTGAGAAGAGTTGGCCTTGTTTCTTTGTGTGCTTGTGTATTGTTCATAATCGTTTTGTATTGCTTGATTTAATTGACTTAGTTTAAGCATATTTTATTGAAAATAACTACAAATGGATTAGGCACAAGTAATTACAACTTATTATAGTCCTTTCAAAAAGTAATTGCCGTCGAGTTATTATGTAACATCTGGTTAATTTGTGTCTACATTCAGAGATGTACAGTTGGCTATCCTCTGTCTACACCGGTATAAACATTTGTTAGACTTACTACACTGGTATAAACATTTGTTAGACTTACTACACTGGTATCAACATTTGTTAGATTTACTACACTGGTATCAACATTTGTTAGACTTACTACACTGGTATAAAAATTTAATAGACTTACTACACTGGTATAAACATTTGTTAGACTTACTACACTGGTACAAACATTTGTTAGACTTACTACACTGGTATCAACATGTGTTAGACTTACTACACTGATATAAACATTTGTTAGACTTACTACACTGGTATCAACATTTGGTAGACTTACTACACTGGTATAAACAATTGTTAGATTTACTACACTGGTATAAACATTTGTTAGACTTACTACACTGGTATCAACCTTTGGTAGACTTACTACACTGGTATCAACATTTGGTAGACTTACTATACTGGTATAAACATTTGTTAGACTTACTACACTGGTATAAACATTTGTTAGACTTACTACACTGGTATCAACATTTGTTAGATTTACTACACTGGTATCAACATTTGTTAGATTTACTACACTGATATAAACATTTGTTAGACTTACTACACTGGTATCAACATTTGTTAGATTTACTACACTGGTATCAACATTTGTTAGACTTACTACACTGGTATAAACATTTGTTAGACTTACTACAAATACATGTGTAATTTGATACATAAACTGAATGGACAGTGAAAAATACATACGTGCACTATGCACTTTAAATAAAGACTTAGTATATTTAAACTCTGTACATATATAGCCTTGTATAAATCAAAGACGTAAACAACTAATACGTGGTTCGGTGTATGTGCGTGTGAGGGGAGACATGTCCTAATTATTATGCTGATCACCGCATTGTCAGAACATTTAAAAATGTGGTATTTTAAAAAATGAAGTACACTTCTTTTTTCTCTGTTCCCTTAATGAATCTGACAGAAAGAATATTTCCAATAATGCATTCTTAATCACAATTATGTTACGTTAGATACCAATTATTTGACCTCAATACTGTCTACAAACAACTCGTAGTTTATACTTGACTCTTCCTTATTCATTAAACAGTCTGTAGAACTGAGGAGAATGGGCTTGCTGACAGTATAGGGTATAGACTTTGCAGCTAACAATGTTTAAATCAAATTTTCCAATTGAAACTATGTTTATTTTGTTCATGTTAATGTATATTAGAAATATAAGCTATCACCTTGCGACTTTGCTACATGTACCTGTCTATGTATGTATTTCACTGTGTTTCAATGTTTTGCCTTCAAATTACTTTGTAGTTACAGATATGCAAATACAATTTTGAATTTGAATTTGTATCTTGTACACAACAGAAATTTGTTTATTCACCATCGATACCATACTAGACCAAACTGTTACCTTCTATAATATTATAAACTGTACAAATAACATTTTCATGACCGTCCTATGTACATTTCTGACTGTTGAAAAGACAAAACAAATCTCTCTAGGTTAGACTGTACATGTATATTCCCTTAGGTAGAACATTAAACTAGCCTATACTGGCGATGTGCAATACCAATGCTAATATTTCAGTTTGAGTTGCAGGTTTAGGGGTTTATTTCAATTTTCGGTAAAAAAAAAAAAAAAAAAAAAAAAAAAAAAAAAACCCAGGTAATGATAATTTAACTCCTAAAACGTGTAGAATTACTCTAAACACCTTAGCTTAGATCCAAATATAGCTGTAACAAATGCTCAGGTCCCTGTGGTACGAACGGGGAAGGCTCGGAAGTGCACAAAGGTGAAACGTTTAGTCTACACACGAGCGTAAGGACGGTTATTGATAGAGCTGTAGGATTAGCGCCTTTGGAGATTTAACATTAGCGTCGGTCCCCGCTTGGAATTGCAAAACAAGATTAATACATAAAGGTATAGGTATAAGAAGCTAAAATCAGAAAGAGTTAGTTTCATAATTCATTTTATGACAAATGGGACCTCAGCGACTTACACCTGTGTGGGTGTTAAAGGTGCGGTAATACAATTCTTCCTAGAGCATTTAAATGACACAATAACTATAAAATTATATCAGCATCGTGTGCTACATATTCTAACTATTATTTTGATACCAAATAGTACACTATTATCAAGAACGATTTGTTCTTTTTATTGAAGATTTAAGCAGAAAAGTATGTGAAATTTCATTACCGATGAGAGAATTCCCATGTTGGACACTTTGATTTGCATAGTTCTAAAACGAGTCTATTTTTCATACTTGCTTAAAAATTGGCTACCAATAATATCTTTCAACATCAGGAACTCCAAAAAATGAAAATCGGTAAAGGAGGCTCCACATTTTCGCAATTAACCAGCAAAATTCGTTAAAACTTTCATATAATGGTTATGCAACTATGTAGAGTTGATTTTGTTTGGAAAAAATACCAAAAAAGTTAATTCTCGTCAATTTAAATATTTTCCGGTTTTTTTGTGTGTGTGTGGCATTGTTCGGAACAATAACAACAATAAAAAAAATAAAAAGAAGCATTGCTAATTAACTCTACAAATATTTTATTTATCGCAAAATATATACCACACGTTACACAAAGTGTATTTTTATTGAATTTGTGTATTTGTATTTAAAAGTGATAATCTACAAGCTAAAAACAAACAGGACACAAAGATTCACACATATAGAGTGAGAAATTGAACAAAATATACACAATGGCTTTATAATTTTGTATTTTATATTTTACAATCACTTGGATCCTGGTGAGAGTTGTTTTCCTTGAAAAAAATCGGAACTTTTTGCAGAGGGATAAAATGTACACAATGACAGTTATCGCTGTTTATATATAACAAAAATGATGGAAATAAATCAAAATTATGAAATCAAAATTATCAATTTATTGTTCTTGTATGAAACCAAATTACTCTCAGTCATGTACACTTTGGATATCATTCCACATAACGCACGGTATATTTCCATGTCAGGTACATATGTGACCAGAGGCTATCGCATGGTACGCCGTTCTCGCGTGCACTCACACATGCATTCTCATAGGGATCTTGATATTGTACGAAGCATTATTTTCACAGAGTAAGTAGACTGCATTTGTACACATGTGAGGTTGACCACAAATCACATCAGTACGCATTCCATGCGTTTCATATATGACCTTCTTGAGGTCGTCTGGTCTCATGTCAGTGTCTTCCCGTGAGTCTGTTTATGTCTATGCTTTATGCTTTATGCTTTATTCCTGAAGTACGTATGATTACACATTTTATTGTGTGTTGACATATCATCGCCACGCACGTGTACTATTATTTACCAGGTGTTATTATAATGTGCACTACGATATTGAAATGCCCGATACGCAATACGGAAATGGCGACACGGTGTTACGGCACGATTTCTCACCCAGACACGATTTCTCACGTTCGCAACACGATTTCACACCCCTGCACGATTTCTCGTGCAAACAATATGGGCATAGGTGACACGTTTTCTCACCCGGCACGATTTCTCACCCCAACTGTCTATCTCAATTGGGGATGGATTTCATCCGTGGTGTCTCCAAACTTGCCTAAGTGAGTAGTAGTTCATTGTAAAACATGCCTAATGTTTATTGATTGATTTATCTATCAATCTATTTATTCATATATTACTATATATATTGCTTTTTACCGAAAGTCTATCTCAACCCCTAAAACATATAAAAATTACATTTTATGAATATTTTTTTCCATATAAATAAATGCACTTCTGGTCTTTATAGCATATACAAGTGTTTGTGTTATATAATGTTGTTTTAAACGTTTAACATGTAAGACCACAGTTACCTTTAAAGTAAGTCAAGTGTTCCGAAACCGTTCAAGGTATCTGCTGGTCAAAAATTAAGACTACTTGGCACAGGTGGTACATACAAATAGTTTATAGACTACTGACGTACGATACCACAGCATAGCATTACAGATACTTCGAGGCAAGTGAGTAAAAATATTTGATATACAATAAAATAAAGTAACTTGAAACTAAATAAAAAGACCACAACAGGATCCGAGAAGAGACATATAAACAAACCAGTATTCAAAAATTACTTTATTTATTTATTTCCAATTCGACAGACCCAAGGGTCCACTTACAGAATGGATAACAACATTACAACATAACATAAAGTATAAAATATCACAGTCGGTTATGCATGTAACACAGACTAAAAGATACTCATATGTAAAAGAAGAAAAAATTAGTGATAGCAAATATTCTTTAATCGTACTTTGAACTCTGAGAGTGAGAAACAAAACATATCACAGTCTGGTGCAAAATCTAGATAGTTAAAATTACATTGAATCCTGTTTAAAATACAATACTTTCTAACGTTTATTCTACTTCTCTGGCAGTAAAACTGGTTGAAACGAATTGATCGTAGATTACGATCAGGGACTAAAAAACACATTTGCTTGACTTAATATGGACAATCAAAAGCACTATTAACACATTTGTAAAGAAATACTAAAACTCATTGAAGTGGTCAGCCAAACACCAAGATCTTTCACACACATTTCATTCTTCAGGTTCTCATCGTTCATAGTGTAATCAAAATTCATACATTTCTTCTTGTTTGTACATTCACTTTCATTTTCCACACAGTGCACCAATCATACACTCTATCTATATCGCTCTGTAGCTGCTCACACTCAGACAACGTTCTTACACACTTAAAGAAATTGCTGTCGTCGACAAACATACGAGTTTTAGAAAATTTCACAATAGATGGCAGTTCATTGAAAAAAACAAGGAAAAGCTTAGGTCCAAGTATCGAACCATGAGGCACACCGAAAGTTACATCACACCAACCGGATGTTGCCCCATTGACAGTAACACGCTGGAATCTGTCTTTCAAATAAGTGGTAAACCAATCTAAAATGCTACCTTCTACATCATACAATTTTAACTTATGCAATAATAATCTGTGGTTTACTTTGTCAAATGCCTTTGAGAAATCAGTATATACAGCATGTAACTCTACATTTTTATCAAAGGCTTTGGAAATCTGAACAGTGAAACATGCAAGGTTTGCAACAGTAGACCTTTTTGGCATAAACCATGTTGCTGATCGGATGAAAACTGAGATTGTGGTGCGGAAAGTTAAACGCATTTTACGTCATATTATGTTATACTTGTCGTAATGTCTGTCACCTTGTTAAAAGTCATCAGCATTCTAAACTCCAGGGAATATGTTTTTGAATTATTTATGTACTGGAATGCTTTAGCTGCAAATCAGATGCAAACAAAATCCGATACTCTTTGTTATGATAAAGTGAACCTTATTTTTTAATCATACCATATGTATTTTGTTCACATAGATTAAATTAAGTGAGGCGACAAACCGGTAGACATTTACGGAGGCCCGTTAGAGCTATAATATGAAAATGATTTATTAATGACTGACACTTATTTATCTGGAAATGAGGTCGCCAATTGCTTATCACACGGTAATTAAAAAATCTACAATTTATTCATTTACTTTTGAAATACACAACAGAAGTCTTAAAAATCTCCAGATTCAATTAGACAATGAAAAAACATACTGTTGCCCTATTCATACACTGCACGTGCGCGCACCTTCTTAAACACATTCAAACGCAATCCGGTTCACCTAAATTGATCCGTTACGATACTTCCATACGGATTCCGACTTCATCAGTATCGTACGAGAATCTACAGGTCACCAGCTGGTCACTGTAAGTCAGTTATTCCTCTGAATTAAACTGTCGCTCGGTGCCCCGTGATATAATGAAAATCTCATCTTAGAAAACAGAACTGTAGAGAAGCAGAGACAGTGGCGAAGGACCAAATTAACCGTTCACCAACAGATTTATAGGGGAAAATGCCTACTAGTTGGTTCATTTTTCATTCAGTCAAAGAAGGCTTATTATTCGGAAAGAATTGAAGAATGTGTTAAAAAGACTTGTCAAACAGGTTCAGTGATTACTTTCTAAATAAAATCAGTGATATATCTGTCATGACTGCTGGCATTAAATTTGATGGGGGAACCATTGACAAAGCTCTCACCAACAACCCAGGACGGGTTGCGCATCATCATCATGACCTCGCAATCGAAGTCCTGTGAGCTTGATCCACTACCTACTGACCTATTGAAGCAATGTCTTGAAGCACTGCTTCTTTTGATTACCTCAATCATGAACAAATCATGAAGGCACATATGTTAGACAATTGTTGAAGTATCAAATTTGCCGTTTCTGTCTAAGATCTTGGAGAAGGTTGTGTCCCGGCGTTTAGAGGTTCATTTCTATGCAAACAGTCTCCACGACAACCTGCAATCGGCTTACCGCATTGGACACTAATGAAACGGCCCTCCTACGTGTACACAATGAGATAGCTTCTGCATTGGATAACACGTGCAGAGCGGTGCTTGTCATGCTGGATTTGTCAGCTGCATTTGACGTCATCGACCATGGCATACTTTATAAACGTCTGGAGTACTCTTATGGAGTGACTGATACCACACTATGCTGGTGTTAGGACCACAAACATATTGCCTGTACTCCAAACCGATCGGAGAAATGTGTTGTCGCCATAGCCTTCGTTATCGTTGCTATGCTGATGACACACACATGTACATGGTCATCAAACCACAGGGCAGTTGGAATACAATATCAGAAAATCTCAAAGCTTGTCTGACAGATATCAGTACCTGGATGAACGCCAACATGCTAAAGCCTTATCAGGAAAAGACGGAACTAATCGTCTTTTCCCCAAAGTGTCACCAAACAACGGCTCTCCATCAGCTCAAAGTCGGTGTCAGAACTATTGAGACTGTCCAAGCTGTTAAAAACCTAGGGGTATACTTTGACAGTTCACTGAACAGGGAGAAACAAGTGAACCCTATTGCCAAATCCTGTTACTACCAGATCAGGAACAGCGGCTGGTTCCGGCATTTTATAACTGCAGATGCATGCAAGATTTTGGTGCATTCACCTGTTACCTTTCGGTTGGATTAAGGTAACGCCCTGCTCTGTGGTATATCTGACGAACTAACTAGTCGTCTGCAGAGGGCCCAGGACACGGCAGCACGGCTGGTAACTCGTACTCGAAAGAGAGAGCACATCACACCTGTGCTAGATACAGGTCGCAGTGCAAAATTATGGTGTACACATACAAGGCACTGAAAGGAACCAGTACCTACATGAGCTTGTTACCCTGTATCAGCCGTCACGATCACTGCGGGCGGAGTCAGAATCATGGTTGTGTGTCCCAAAATCTCGTACTGTGACATATGGAAACCGGTGCTTTTGGAGGGTTTCGGCCACGTTGTGGAATAGCTTACCATCTGCTATTAGCAAGTCAAATACCCTTTTTGTCAGTATTTACAAAAGAGTACAAATTTAACACTAACATATAATCCCTGAATACTGTTTTTATTACAAAACTATCCGATGTTGGTCGCATCTATACAAATGCAGATAATTTTTAGGTCTAAGCCAGGGAAACCTGCGGCTCCCAAAATGGGTAAGACTTTTCGGTTAAGGATTTTGGTAACCGATTCGTGGTCTTTCGCCCGAATAACCGGTTAACTGGCCTTTTCCCCCATCTTCAAGAACACCATTAAAATATTCAATTAAATAACCTTAAGTGTGGTCCATAAATCAGAACAGAAATTGTTATAGCCTGAAATGACTCAACAAATTATAGGCCATGATTTAGATCCGTTCGGAAACTTAACATCGAATATCATTAGTGAGTAAATGTATTATATGTAACTGCAGTACACCTCTATTACTATGATACTTGTATCCCTCTGTACAACCACGCATGCTTATACCAGAGACGTATTTACTACTGGCTTTATATGTCTCTGCTTATAATCTGTGTAAATGTATGTAACATATCTGTGTATACCATTGTCAGTCAAAGGTGTTGAGATAAAATAAAACAAGAGGCCGACAGGTCATGTATCGCTCACCTGGATAATAAAGCAACCATGAGAAAGTATTCTTATTGCAAACAATCCCTCCAATGGTACAGAAGAAGAAGTATTTTAAAGAATTAAACCTCAAATTACTCTATTTAGACCCGCAACTCTGCACCCAAAAAGGCCATACCCACCGTTTATCCAAGATCAAGTCCTTTTTGCCCAAGGATGCCTCAGACCAAATAAGGATGAAAAACACCCTTATCCCTACGGTAGAAGCAGGAGTTTAAAGGTTTTACATCTATTTCCCCTAATGGGTCTCGCCCCTCTGCACCCAGGGGGTCGAAACCCACCATGTTAACAAGATTAAGTCACCTTGGCCCAATGATGCTCCATACCAAATTGGGACGAAATCCTTAAATCCCTGTGGTAGATGAATTTATACAAAATTGAGTCCTTTACCCAAGGATGCTCCAGACCAAATAAGGATAAATCTCTTAATCCCTACGGTAGAAGGATTGAAAAGGTTTTACCGCTATTTCCCCTATTGGGCCCCGATTATCTGCCCCCATGCGGGCCACATCCACCGTGTATACAAATATGAGTCCCCTTAGCCTAAGGATGCTCCAGGCCAATTTTAGTTCAAATCTACTGGGTCGTTCAGGACAAGTAGCGTTTTAAAGGAAAAGTTGACGGACGGACGGACGCTGCGGTATGGCATATTAATTGAAGTTCGAACAAGTTTAAAGTTTGAAAAAGGTTGAAGTTTATGCAGTAGTTTTTAATAAACAAGCCTAAAACAATCCCCCAAAATAAAAATCAGTGTTCGTACTCATGGCAACGGGTAATATACCTACCCCTACATTGTAACACGATTTCTCACCCGGGTGAGAAATCGTTAATCGTGCCATAACACACGGTGTACATACACATTTCGATCGAGATAATTGAGTCCGAGCTGTACTTTTTCCAGTTTTACGTCACGAAAATGGACACTGATGACGATGTGTGGAGCCACCTTAATTAATCAAGAAAAGAATAAAACAAAGCTTTCTTTCCACTTTTCCTTAAAATTGTGTTTCTTAACAAAAAGTCCTTGGGTCTTGATAATTGGCAAATAGCTTGTTTATGTGAATGGACATAAGTTTGGTAAACATTGGTGACCTTGACCTTAAGATTATTTTATTGTTTTTTAAATATCTGCATGCATATCTTTGTTTATAACACAATCTCAACCTGAAGTATTTCTCCAGAGGAAATATTACTTTTGCAGAATACATATTTATGAGTTATCATTGCTGAACATAATCTGAAAACATGCATAATATGATGAAGTGTGTTGGTATGATACAAAAAAACAGAGCATGTATGGGCAATGGTAATCAAATCTTCATGATTATGTGAAATTTTGCATTAGCCATGTTTGGCATGCTAAACAAGTATTTTACCGGTTTTGATATTACATAAAAATGAGTCTGTAAAAAAGTTATATCTTAGCAACTATTTTAAATCAACAACATAGTGCAATACGAATTCGCCAAAGCTTACCTGTGATAATGGTCTGTCCTAAAGCCACAGTTTTATTTCAACTTTATCCTTTAAATTTATCCCTACAGTGTATGTATTATTAAATTTCCATTCATATGATATAGTTAAGATGCGTTCATTTTAATATGTCCTTGGTGTAAGAATTATTTACTAAAGTGATGGCGCAGTGGATAGACCTCGCAGGAAGGGACCTCCCCAACTCTTGGAAAGCTCCATTGTGCCTCACTGAACTATTATCTTATACCGGTAATATTATATATGCTTTATTTATTTTATTTTCATGTAAGTGATGTTGTGTAAAAGTTTAAAGTGTGTTGTTGTACATTGTATATATATATGTCTTTTACAGGGCCATATTGTAAACTAGACGAAAGTCTAAATATGTTACCCTGTCTAAATAAAAGAATTTATTATTTATTATTATTACCATCACAACGTTTACTTCATGTATATCAATATGACATATTTAGTATCAAAATAACAGTAGTTTTATACACTATACACTATCATAATTCATTTTCAAAATTACATTCGCCTGTGACATTTATCTGTCATTTTGTTAGTATACCCACGTCACTCAACCTGGTGTTATGCAAGGAGGTCCACTACGGTTATCAGTAGTGATAATAATCGTATAGGCAGTAATCGTTCATTTCTATGTGTCTACCATATGGCGCAAAATAAAAGAAATTGAAGTGAGGGCCCAATGTTGACCCCACTTTTCCAATATTAAAAAAGAATCCACTTTTGTGTGGATACTCTGTGTGTGAAAGCGTCAAACAGAACAGAATTTTAACAGACTCGGTCACCCGTAAAAAGAATTAAGACACCCAATCGGCCCACAGGTAGCTATATATAGGAGCCTGTTTAGATCGCCTGTTATGGAATGGTGTTGGAAACACACATAACTGCTACTTTTAAAGCGAACCAAAGTCACATTTATTTACTCAGACTTTGTCAAAAACACGTTTACATGCCAAATATCACTTCTTTAAGTATTATGGACATATAAAAAGGAGCCTTTTAAAGTTGACATATTTTGCAGCTATGACTTTGAAGGAAGTGAAGTCTCGTTGAAAAAAGTCTTTCATCACAGCAAGTTAAAAGATAATTATTTTAGAATTCACAAGTCCATAGACGTTTACGAGATTTTAACACACTTCTGACTTTCAAGGAGGATACATGTAATTTATTTGAACAAAAAAAAAACCTCCAAGCATCAATAAAACGGGAATTCGATCTCAAAATCGAAAAAACTCGGGCAAAGAAAATAATTTCCATAGATACCCTTTAAAAGGTTATGCGTTATCGACGGCATCCACCATGTAAAGGTCAGTCACAGTAATGGCACGTCCTCATATCGAGAACCGGATTAGTGACAACAAGACAACAGCATATACAAAATTTAAAACAAAACAAAATAAAAAATAAAATAGAATAGAAACATCGACCTTCTCCATACACAAAGAAAAATAATATTCGCCAATGTGGTGTCATTGTCATCGATAACACATGTCCACAGTATTCATCAGTCTTCATCTTTGATATTGGAGCACGCTCTTGAGTACTGTTTCAACTGCAACGCTAGCACCGTAGCTTAGGGAAGCAGAGATGTTCACGTAAGGTATTTGAACTAACTCAATAGCCCTTTGTTCCAGCAAGCTACAAGCAAATAAATACCATTATTCTAGACCTTATATATTTTGAAAGCAGTAGTGCATTTGATTCTCGTTACCTTTTAAGTGGATAAGGGTGATTGATTCATTCTTACAAGATTCAAGATGAATTTAGTTACTCTAGACCTTAAGATATCATTAGAAGAAGTTTTTGATCATCTAAAAAAGGACCCCTTGACTTTGATAGCGGGTCAAACTGTAATTTTTAACAAAACTTGTAGTCATTTACAACAGCAAGCTGCAGACAAAATGTCACTACATTAAGTCAATGGAGCTTAGAACAAGTCATTTAGAGTTAGCTTATCGAATAAATCTTCATATTTCTCTAGAAAAGCAAAGTTGTAAGTATTTTCCATATTGTAAGTTTGTAGTTTTATGTCGACCTCCTGGGTGAAGAGCTATATTGTGATGCTGTAGTTTTGTTTCATGTTGTATGTTTGTAATTTTACATCAACCCCGCGGGAAAGTTTTGTTCCAAACAAAAGCAACGTTGTACATGTGATAAACGTCATATCAGTGTTCGGGCTGATAAACAATCATTGTTCTCTTTCAACCAGTCCCGATAACTAGTTATCCGCTGATATCACAGCCCGTCTATGTTTAATTGTACGATATACAATGTGCATTTGCTTTTGATAAAAAGATACGACGTAAATAGTTTTATTTATTTTAAACCTTACATAAAAAACAATAGAACGAGCAGGATTACATTTTTATAACTGATTGTCTAAATGTATAATTGATTAAAAGGTTATCATTTCATAAATATTTTGATACCATACCCTTAAAATACATTTAAGTATGCTGCAGTATAGAGACATGTGTTATATTGCCAGTATTGCATTCCATTTTGTTATTGCGTAGTTTAGCCTCTTCAATAAAATAACCAATGAAGAGATCTTTGAAGAGCAGAGAGATCCATCAATGGCACCATGAACTATAACCAGAACTACAATCCTGTACGGCACTACCATCTCTGACTAGTATACAGGTATACAATATTAAATGAATGTATCTGAATGGGACCTATTATGATCGCTTGACAGCACCGCGACTCCTGTAAAGCTACACCTCCCTCTAAACGCTCCTGGCACCTCTTCGGCATTATTACAACCAATGAATAAATTGTGACCCTTGAACGGCACCATGACCTTTACATAGGTTATGAAGAGGCATATTGAAGTTAATGTAGGGACTAAATTAGCATAAAGCTAGCGAAGTTGAAGAGTATGAATGAGATAACACTTCCGCACGTACCACTCACCAAAACGTTCCGCGAATCCATCAACCAGGACCAGACAACGGCCGACGAATTCAGCCTTTATTGCCATACTCTTCAAAAACATCAGACCCCCGGGAAATAACAACACCGTCGAAGGCCATCAGCAAAGTAGTGGTCGACGGTGGTGAGAAATCCCTTTTCAGCATCAGTAATATTAGGAGTTCAAGAAACAATTATGACTGCCTCTCCTGTTGTTGATTTACATAAACGACATACAGGTAAACCTCGTCTAAGAAGCTGTTCGCAAATGTCTGATCGAACACAAATGGATGGAGAGACCGATATGAAATGACTAAAGGAGTGAAATGACTAAAGGAAGACCCCGACTCATGCAGCAATGGGATACAGGAATAGGGATATCCATTATTAACAAACGACTAGTCCTAGTGCAAACAGTCCTGTGACACACCCATAAAATACCGCAAAAGTATAATCGACCCAAAATGACAAAATTGACATCACAAAGAAGGCATGCAACACACCCGCCTTCTTCGGTCGTGATTTCATACTCAAGAGGCATTAACACCACTTACATGTAGACCTACTACAAGACGCTGGCCCGCTCACAGCGATAATCTGGGACAATTCCAACATTACCCAGATCACCTTCCTCAAAAGAAGCATTGAAACGTCAGATTAATCGTAAGAAACTACATGTGCAGCTAAACTAGCAGTGTAATAAGCAAGGCTAATAGAACTCCAACTCGAAGTCTTCAGTCAAGAGGATCACAAACTGGGTTACTAATGTGTATTGTAGTAAACAGCCTCACTGCTATCCTCGATACCCCAGGGGTTACGCTAACTTTCGCTCTCTTCACCTTGAATTTGACATGACAACAATGAAGGCACATTGCTAGCTATTTGATTGGTGGATACCAGTTCTTTGAAGCCCATTAAGCTCCTGCGGAATTATTTAGTTGTACATGTATCTTTGATTCTATATCATGACCTATGGTATGTGCCAGGTGTGCAGATAGGATAATCCCTGGATAATCGAGGATGCCGTATTGCGACACCAGCTACTACTCCCCGAGTCAAGTGGCATTACTAAAAACAAAAAAAAACATCAGATACATCCAAGTTTTCTGATCACGTGATCATACAGGACTATAAAAAATGTCATACGGTAATAGAAACAACTGCTAGGCAGCAATGAGGATGCCGCCACTTCAAAAGTAGGTAGAGGATAGTAACATTCCATTAATAAAGGCTGGAATTATTTTTTAATTGATTTGAAAATCGTCACAACAGGATATTGTAACTATGTGCAAATATATTATGACTGTACACTTTGGTAGAATATTGCTAACAACAAAAGAATTGTATGTAATGTTTTATTAACATTCATAAGGGCTCCAAAGTGCCAGCACACTGTGACAACACATTTATCGTAAAGCTTATGATTAAACTTAACATTTTGACAATAATAGAATAAAAGTCATGGTAACAAAATTGTCAAAAAGAAGCGTTTTACGTAGCATCAATTATTCTAACAATATTTAAGCAACAAAATGAATACTTTACCCATAGAGTGTCCACTTGGGAATTAGCGTTGTTTATATTTACGAAACAACAGCAAGATCATATAAGTGGCACATTTCACAAGTCTGGGTGTTTATTTGGTTTGGAAAAACGTACCTTGGTATGTTTCATTGACTGAGAGGAAAAAGGAATTAGTGCAGGCCTCATCAGAACTTATCAGTACACTCATGTGCTACCATGAATTGATTAGTTGGTGGTAGAATGCATGGATAAGACATTTTTGAGTTGCTTAAATACTCAGATGTGATACCTGCAAGTCCAGGAGTACCGTAATGGTCAGTATTTGGACATATTATATTTGCCATGTTTATAAATAACCTTCCATTTTTAGTTAATTCCAACACATAATTGTGTTTGACAATACAAAAACAATCTTCAGCCCTATTAAAATACAAGATGATCATAATTATATTGCAGAAAGATCTTGACACATTTTTATCAAAATTTCATCAAAATGCACATGCACCTGGGTAAGATTTCATTAGGTATACCAACTACGAACTTGACATTATAAAACTAACAACAACAATAACCAAGACGGACTTGGAAATGATACATATTCAAACAACATATCAGTGAAGACAATTAAGAAAGCTCAGTGTTTTAATCAGGAGAAGATTTCCAACATGTTTAGGATGTGTCTTTACTAGACATACATATATATATATATTTATGTCTACTTAGGGCCCATTTTCAATCCGTTTACCTTATAAAATCAAATAGATAGGAAAGGTTAAATGACTTCTGGGTAGGTCAACAACTCACTAGATTTTAAGGGTCTTAGATTCCAAGAACGCCTCAGTAAATTAATTCTTCCAACTGAATCTGTCTATTTGATGACAAAAGAAGCAATATAATTATAAGATTTTCAAAGTTCTGAGACGTATCTTATAATCTATGATGAGGAGGCCAGCAAGTGAATTAAGCATGAGAAGATATGACAGCTCAGCATAGCAGGACAGGAAAATTCACTAAGTCTACCCACTGCCCAGCTCTACAGGAGAAACAATCTGCTGCTCTCAGGGTAGTAAACACCTGGCATAGTCGTCAAAAACTGTGGTAACTGTTAATTAATACTTTAAAGAATACATTGAATTAGTATGGTCAACTCAATAATTACTTGTACCAGTAAAATCAATAATTACTTGTACTGGTCAAATCAATAATTACTTGTACCGGTCAAATCAATAATTACTGGTCAAATCAATAATTACTTGTACCAGTCAAATCAAAAACTACTTGTACCGGTCAAATCAATAATTACTTGTACTGGTCAAATCAACAATTACTTGTACTGGTCATATCAATAATTACTTGTACTGGTCAAATCAATAACTTTTTTATGATGAATTTATAAAAAGCTTTCATTGAAAATAACAGCCAGTGTGAATGGGCTGGTAGTCGAGAGTCTGAAAAAGTCTGACCTGCATGTCAACACTGTGTCAGGAATGTATATATAAGTATCTTAAGGTGTATACATGTAAGAGGTCACAGAAGATATTAGTAATGCACATGAATGCCCAGAAACATGTATGGTAGTAAAACCCTGATAATAAACAAAGAAAACATTAGGAACACTAATCATCTCAATATAATTTATCATAACATGTTTGACATGCGACACATAATTACACTGCTGTAAAACTCACAAGTAACAATGACATCAATATAGTGAAGGACAAAAATAGCACCGAATCCTTTATGTATTCACTTCCGTTGTAAACTCGCAAGTGATAATGATGTCCGCAATACACAGAGGAGGACAAAACAAGCACTGGCTAGATTTGTTTATTTCTACTTAATTTTGTGAGCAAATATATCACATTTGTACTTATAGATAATTCCTGTGATAGAGGACCTCAAACCTGCTCCCGTTCCGTCTTACTGACACTTGGTGATAATAAGACCTCATTTGATATCCTATCACAAACATTCATCATTTTGTTAATTGAGCACTTTTGAAAAAAAACTGTACAGCACCTATATATGCAATTTTGCAAATATATACATCTATATATAATTTGATTAATACAGGTAACATTGTCATGGTGGGTTGGGTCATTTAAAAATTGTCATGAAAATATTTAAGCAGAAAAATACTTCTACTGAACATAATTTCATTACAGAATAAAACTAATGATAAAATTTGGAACCCTTAGGGCCTTAAACATATGTCGGCATAAGTTCCGCGCTATCACAAGGAGACAAACACGAACATATCGCAGCCTCCCAAAATACACACACATACACTACATGCTGACGCATGCATCTTGCACACAGGGGAGGCCGTCCTTAAATGACCTTAGCTGTTAATAGGACGTTAAACAAAATCAAACAAACAAACAAACAAAAGCCTTAAACATATGAAAAACAAGCTTTACAGGAAATTATACATTCTAAAAATAAATTTGATAAATAGATAATTAAACTGAAAACAGTTATTTTAAAACTAATTATTGCATTCCCTCCCCTCCCACATCAATATAGCTCAATCTAAACTAAAGACACAAACATTGTCACAACATAGTATCACAACCCAAACAGATTTAGTTATCATCAATCAAATACTAAAAAAAAAAAAAAAATACATACATTTATTGCAACAAACGACCGTGAAAATAATGTTTGATTATAAATAAACATACGTGCATATACATGATGTAACTTTATGTTTAAATAAATCGTAATAAATTATAAAATTGTCAAGCAAACCGGTAATTCATAAAAGAATATATCACAGACTCATATATCATATGCATTATGTACATACCTGCCAACATTTAGATTTTTAATGGGGAGTATTTGACCAAATAATAGTGTGAAATGATGCTAGTTTATGCTGTCTTACAAATAAATCTAAAAATCTGAGCCAAGTACAACATTTTGGAAAACTGCTGATTTCAAAGGTCAATAATTTGGTTAAACATTTTGGCAAACATGTATAAATTACAAGTCAGTGATCTTTAATTTGGCACATGGTTAATACTCCCTATTTAGGCACATTTCATAAATTCTGTGAATATAGCGATGAGATGCAGAATACTTGAGTAAAATGAACCATGGACAAAATTGTGTTAACACAACCGGGGGGTACCCTATATATGTATTAGGAATAATGATGCAGAATCATATACTTTAATATAATCTACCATAGAAAAAACATAGTCACAACTCTACATTATGTAAGCGCTTGTAACAACCAATCTTAATAAACATACACATTTCTATTTACTGAAAATTACACACATTATAAAAACATCTGACATGCACAGATACTTACATAAACCACATGAGCTGATTGCTGAATAAAACTGACAGGCCTTAAATTACTCAAATAATAACCAGAAGGATTTGGTGTGCCATGCATTGTCTACTATATATGGCAAACCAAATCTTGCCGGTTATCATCATTTTATTATGTACAGGTTGCATAATAAAACAAATTAAAGCAAAGAATACAACCAACACCATAAATAAATGTTAACAAAAGGATGTCATATGAAGGATTTCCAGCAAAAAGAGTCAGCACTCAGTGATGATACCGGTCACAGAAATATAATTAACCCATGGATGGCTAATTAAAATCATTTTTGTTGTAAATGGTGGGTGTCTGGATAGCTTTATTGTATGTATGTTGGGATCTTATCAACAACGTGTCTTCTATGGGAACAATGTTGGACTGATGGATGACTGGTTGATGATTGTGTGAGTGGGTTTACATCCACCGGCCACATTCAACAAGGATCTATAAAGACCCACCTCATGCATAGTGAGATAATGATTGTATAATGCTGATTTGTAGGCCTTCTTTTGTTTATCAATCATAACTAATACCTCTATCCGTTTGTTATAAAGTGCTTTAGAGTAACTTTACAAATTACATAGGGTGCTATGTAAATGTTGCATATTATTATTATTATTATTATTATCCACGTCACTACCAAGCACCTCGTTCAGTAGACGGTTGAGTTGTAGTAATACAGATTTTAACTACAGCACACTGTTTGATTTGTGGATTTGTTACACTTATGATCACTCAAGGTTGGTAAAATAGCCAAGTCATTTTAAATAGTTATAACAATAAAACCATTCACTGTCTCAAACAATCCGCGTTTCCAATTTACCCTGAATAGAATAAAATGAAACAATAACAAACTAAATATAAATTGATTAACTACATAATCCAAACATCAACAAAGACTTCACATTTAACACTACAGACAAAAACCGTGGAGCTGGCCAAGAACTTTATAATCCACATGTTATGATGTAACACCAGACAAGGACCCTTGTCAAGGTCAAGCCCGATATTACACAACTACTATATATATAATCCTCCCTGTAGGTATCACAGCCGTTCTTAGGCACAACTGTTATAACACATTCACAACATGTATTTTAACATAACAACAGTCACATAAACATTGTAAGACTGTAGCACCACCAGCTGTCTGGTTGTTTCAAATAAAACAGATATTGTATCACCTGTCTCGAAGGATCAGTTCTACAGAAACATGTCTCTACAGGTAGAGTGACCCAGCATTCATTATAGTGACTCAGGATCGATGGGTCAGAGGTCAAAGTTGAGATCATATCCTGGGGCCACTTTTGTCCACAGTCACTGTTTTCTTTAGTCTGGTACCTTGTCTGATAGAGCCAAGCAGTGCTGTCCTTACAGAGGATGGTGGGGCCGGGGCTGATGAACTTGGTGGGGGAGGTGGTGGCCCAGGGACTGGTGGGCCTCCAGGAGGAGGGGGTNGGGCCACCAGGGGGTCCTGTTGAGGAGGAAGCCCTGTTGTGGGTAGGTGGGGTGGGAGTTCGCTGCCCTGTTGACACAGATGGTTTTCTTTTTAATTTCCTGTAAATACCCAAATCACAAATAATCAGTTCTACTGTATGTAATAGGTTAGTTTGTTGATTATCCATACAAATTCTACAAATTTTCAGATCATCCAAATATCTGTTAATTTTTCTGCTTGTTATTTATCACAAATTACTTTTTGCTTATTCTACATAATTAACGACTCTGCCAAACTTACATTCAGCAATAGAAATGGTAACATTAAAATTTAAACAGTGCTTATGCAGTACTCTAGAGGAGGCATGCCTTAATATATAATTAGGCTTGCTTTTATGCGACACTTACTTCGGAGGAGGCTTTCCTTTACGCACAGACTTCAATAAAGACTTCATCTGGGATGATAAACTTATCTGAAAATATTAACATACATAGTTTTATCGCACAGGTACACCTGATTTAAAACATGCAGTCTTTAATGACCATCTATTTATAAATGTTTACAGTCTTCACTGACTTTCACTCAATAACCATCGTCCTGGAGTTATCGTCTCAGAACCTGACTATGGGAGCTTTCTATCACAACACATGTGGGCGGAGATTACCAAGGCTTATGCAAATTTCGCTCTGTTACTTTGATTGACCAAATCACATGTTAATGTATTTCAAAAACAAAGTTTGTGTCTGTTGATCAGACTAATGGATAAAATCAAAGTTAAGGAAGATTTGTATTTTGATCAGCAGATCATGACCAGGAGTGAATTTATCATAGATGGCTTTCATTCTATTCAATTTACAGCTGCTTGACTTAGTTATCACCTCATAACCTGACCAAAATGGAAAGCTATTCCTTGAATATATTTGGTATTAGTACCTGCTTATAAAGACCCCTGTCTATAATGATCAACCACCTGATAATTATAATTAGTCTCTGTCTACAACTACCACCTGTCTACAACATCCATCTATTTACAAATAATCTCCTTATTTCTTAGTTTTCTTTCTGTTTTGAATTAAGAACATTCCATAGATACAACACATGACAAAATATCTTAACCCATTTCATGTTTTTGACACTTTTAAAATCATCAAACAAAATGGATTTGCAGCTTTCACATTTATGATAACTGCTAGTAACTTATGAACACAGACAGTATAATGGTGGACTCACAGGGGCAGGGTTATACAAATCCAGCTCTGGGAGGTGTACCTGGAAAAATGGCTGATGACATATCTGGAAAAGTTCATAAAACATCAATTAATCTGCTTGCTGAGTTATTGTAGTTAGGCCTAATGTGGAGTTAAAACAAAGAAATCAATACATTTGACTGCCACTGTGTTTACTACTAGCTGAGGAGATATTATCTTCTTTTTACCACCCAGGACCATTAATGATATAACACCTTATGTACAGGTTTAACCGAAAGTCAAGACTTGTGCCTTTAATAAGCTACAGCTGTAGACATGTGGTCAGGGCTGTAGACTTCACGATCGACCAGGTCTTCATTTTCAGTATAATGATTATGCCTTGATATATATATATATATATATGTTACAAGGGTAACTTTTGCTATTTAAAATCATTTCATGAATTTTTTCAGTATTGTGAAAAGAAAAAGGAATACAGTAATTGATGTTTCTTAAGAATTCCACACTTACATCTTGTAAACTTGGATACTTTCCAGAATCGTTACTAAATATGTAGTTCAGCATCTGTAACAAATGTATACATTTTATGTTAAATGCATCTAATTGATTTTAATACACGGTACAGTATAACATAAGAATACATCAACACAATACATAAATAAACGAAAACACTCCTCTAGGATGTGTGGGGTTTTTCAACTTCCAAACTCCTCTAGGATGTGTGGGTTTTTCCAACTTCCAAACTCCTCTAGGATGTGTGGGGTTTTCCAACTTCCAAACTCCTCTAGGATGTGTGGGTTTTTCCAACTTCAAACTCCTCTAGGATGTGTGGGGTTTTCCAACTTCCAAACTCCTCTAGGATGTGTGGGGTTTTCCAACTTCCAAACTCCTCTAGGATGTGTGGGGTTTTCCAACTTCCAAACTCCTCTAGGATGTGTGGGGTTTTCCAACTTCCAAACTCCTCTAGGATGTGTGGGGTTTTCCAACTTCCAAACTCCTCTAGGATGTGTGGGGTTTTCCAACTTCCAAACTCCTCTAGGATGTGTGGGGTTTTCCAACTTCCAAACTCCTCTAAGATGTGTGGGGGTTTTCCAACTTTCAACCAGGACATTTTTCTTTGTGATTATGATTTGTGCAGTGAATCCTTTTGCCTAATTTCCATCATATTGCAGGGCATTAATTTATTACAATAGCCTATTAATTAGAGTTATCTCCCCTAACTGAGAGTACCGTACTAGTATACCCATTATTTCCCTTTTTGTGAATAAATATGCACTAAAAAGTCTTATTATTACTGTTAAAGTTTTTGTTTTATTTGTCGTTAGATTCAATCATTATGTTAATACCAAACACATGTACATCCTATAGCTGCTTTGGTTTATCAGATCCAAGCATTTTTTGTTGTATAATAATGAAAAGGTTTTTTTCAGCTAATATCTACATAAAAAGGAGAAAAACAAGAAATAATAAATTGAAACCCTGCCTACATGTATGTGTGTATGAAGCTCACCTCCACCTGTTCATTTGTACATCTGTCCAGATCGTTGGGTTTGGGGTGGGCCGTGGGTAACTCGGCACCAGTACACATCTCAAACAGTAAATGGCCTACAACATTAAACAGTTACATTGTTAATAGTGCTACACAAACTTAAGTTTCTCTATTTCCTCAAAATTCTGAAAATTAAAAAAATAATTTCCAGTTTTAAGGGTGTAAATCCTGATAACTGCATGTTTTATCAGACTGAATTGAGTCTATTTTATTTCTGAAAAAAAGGCAGAGGAAAATATGGGCAAATTATTTATCTAGTCCCAATACTTGTACAGTTGCTACATTTTACCAAAAAAACACAAAAAACATGTTTAGAAACAAGAGGCCCAATGGGCCTGCATCGCTCACCTGGTATTGATCTAACACTTGTAATCTTAAAAGTGGACTAAAATACAGTTACAGGCAAAATATCAGTGTTTCATTCATAAGAACCTATTAAAAGATTTAAACATATGACACCTGTGACCTTGAATGTCGAACAAGGACATTATAATATTAGGTTGAACAGAGTTTATAGTCTTCCAACCCAGCATGCTTCTGGAAAAATATCATTACCATGGACCTTTTGGATATACAGAACAAATCATGTTAAGATTTAAACATATATTGACCACTGTGAACTTGAATATGGGCGAAGGTCATTCACTTGGTAGACCTTTATCCCAGCATGTTAATGGCCAAATATCATCACCCTAGGCCTATCGTTTATTCAGAAGAAGTTGTTTAAATGTTTAAAACATATTTGCTCTCTGTGACCTTGAGTATAAGTCAAGGTCATTTATTTGAACAAACTTGGTAGCCCTTCATCCCAGCATATTACTGCCTTAATATCATCACCTTAGGCCTCTCGGTCATTCAGAAAAAGTTGTTTAAATGTTTAAAACATATTTGACCCCTGTGACCTTGAAAGTGGGTCAAGGTCATTTATTTGAACAAACTTGGTAGCCCTTCATTCCAGCATGTTACTGGCCAACTATCATCAACCTAGGCCTCTTAGTTATTCAGAAGAAATTGTTTAAATGTTTAAAACATATTTGACCCCTGTGACCTTGAATATAAGGCAAGGTCATTTATTTGAACAAACTTGGTAGTCCTTCATCCCAGCATGTTACTGGTCAAATATCATCACCCTAGGCCTCTCGGTTATTCAGAGGAAGTTGTTTAAAAGATTTTAACATATTTGACCCCTGTGGCCTTGAATATAAGGCAAGGTCATTTATTTGAACAAACTTGGTAGTCCTTCATCCCAGCATGTTACTGGCCAAATATCATCACCCTAGGCCTCTTGGTTTTTCAGAAGAAGTTGTTTCAATGTTTTTAACACATTTGACCCCTGTGACCTTGGATATAAGTCAAGGTCATTTATTTGAACAAACTTGGTAGTCCTTCATCCCAGCATGTTACTGGCCAAATATCATCACCCTAGGCCTCTTGGTTTTTCAGAAGAAGTTGTTTCAATGTTTTTAACACATTTGACCCCTGTGACCTTGGATATAAGTCAAGGTCATTTATTTGAACAAACTTGGTAGTCCTTCATCCCAGCATGTTACTGGCCAAATATCATCACCCTAGGCCTCTTGGTTTTTCAGAAGAAGTTGTTTCAATGTTTTTAACACATTTGACCCCTGTGACCTTGGATATAAGTCAAGGTCATTTATTTGAACAAACTTGGTAGTCCTTCATCCCAGCATGTTACTGGCCAAATATCATCACCCTAGGCCTCTTGGTTTTTCAGAAGAAGTTGTTTCAATGTTTTTAACACATTTGACCCCTGTGACCTTGGATATAAGTCAAGGTCATTTATTTGAACAAATTTGGTAGTCCTTCATCCCAGCATGTTACTGGTCAAATATCATCACCCTAGGCCTCTCGGTTATTCAGAGGAAGTTGTTTAAAAGATTTTAACATATTTGACCCCTGTGACCTTGAATATAAGGCAAGGTCATTTATTTGAACAAACTTGGTAGCCCTTAATTCAAGCATGTTACTGGCCAAATATCATCATCCTAGGCCTCTTGGTTATTCAGAAGAAGTTGTTTAAAGATTTTAACATATTTGACCCCTGTGACCTTGAAAATTGATGAAGGTCATTTATTTGAACAAACTTGGTAGCCCTTCATCCAAGCATGCTTCTGGCCAAATATCATCACCTTAGGCCTTTTGGTTACTGAAAAGAAGTTGTTTAAAGTAAAAAGTTGACGCCGGCCGGACGCTGGACGCCGGACACCGGACGCCGGACCATGCCATAAGCTCACTTGGCCCTTTGGGCCAGGTGAGCTAAAAACTAGAAAATGTCTGTAAGGCATAAATGCCCCCCCGCTGCCATGTGAAATTAGTTTCAGTGTTTTATAAAAAGTTACAACCACTTTGATCTTGATACACACATTAGGTACTACACCTAAAGTTGATAAGTTGATTTTAATATTCATATGTTTTTTCTGTATGTTATTACCATCTCCATCACAAATTGAATGAAGTCGCTAAGTGTTTAAATTAAATCACTTGATGATTTTCTATATATAGCAACAGTGACCTTGGCCTTGGAACCCTGAAACACATCAATGTCCAAAGTATACTCATACCTGACCGTTGTATAAAGTTTGACCAAAATCTGTCAAAGAATGAAGTAACTAAGTGTATTACATTGAATCGGGACGGGTGTTTACATTGAATGGGGACGGGTTTTTACATTGAATCATGACGGGACGGGACGGACATGGGCAACACTATATGCCCCCACCCCCCCATTTTATGGAGGGTTGTATTTTTGTATAAAATTAACTGTCAAAGAATGAAGTTACTAAGTGTATTACATTGAATCGGGACGGGTGTTTACATTGAATCGGAACGGGACGAACATGGGCAACACTATATGCCCCCCCCCCCCCCCATTTTATGGAGGGTTGTACTTTTGTATAAAATTATCTGTCAAAGAATGAAGTTGCTAAGTGTTTACATTGAATCGGGACGGGACAGGACGGGACGGGTGTTTACATTAAATCGGGACGGGACGGGACAGGATGGCCATGGGCAACACTATATGCCCATCCATTTTATGGCGGGCGCATAATAAAAATACATTCACAAAATAGTATAGTGGATGCAAAGTAATGCTGAATGAGTGGTGTTCGATTAAACGAGCAGATTGAATAGATTTTATGTCATGTGTTACAGTGTACCTACATAGTGTTTACCTGATAGAGTCAATCAATTATACAATATTCACTTATGTCAATTTACCAAATATTACAGTTACTCATCAACTCACCAAAAATAATAACACAGAACCCATCAACTCACCAAAACTAATTACATCTATATCTTTGTCTTCTTTCATTTTTTTCTTGATGAGTGGATGAAGGCGTGATTTAAATCCCAGGAAAACATTCTCACAGCCTCCAAGTCTGTGGATCAACATAATACGCACACATAAGGGTTAACCGTCACTATTCTCTGTGATGTGTACGATACATATACCACTATATATAATTCAAATTCCCATTATCAGGAGTTCTAGTTCCCATTAGGGAGATATAAGCCAGGTGGCGTAGGACTAGTAGTTAGCACCTGATAAGGCAGCTACTGCGAATTCCTTAAATCCTAATTGTATATCTATATATATATATGTACTGTAAAGCGCTTTAGAGTGGCTTATGTGAGCTAGATAGGGCACTGTATCAAATGTTGTATATTGTTGTTATTATTATTAACTGTTACATTATACAAATTCACTTTTAATTATCATCTTCAGTCATTTGTTTTAATAATTATTATAAAATACAACATTACTTGCCATTTGTGATCATAAAATTACCCAAAGCGGTTCAAAGTACACAGTATATATATTTGTATCATATTTGTTAAGTTGCCTATAATCAATTCACTTAGAAACACCTGTTTCCTCCACACAACTTACACCTCTGATAACGACTAAATGCCAAGAACCTGTATTTTATTATGCCTTTTAGCAGTATTTTACATAAACAAACTTCATTTCTCCTAAATATTTGATCTGGTGAGAGGTCGAAATATCGGATGAGACCAGACAAAATTGGGTCAGCTGACAGATATGTAAATAACTCACTATAAGACAATTTCAACACAATACTGAAAAGATTATATTTGTAGGTGCATAAACAAAACCACTTATTACTACATTAGAGAATGGGAATGATTTGTCTCCCTTGGTTAGCAGAGATTATCTGTAGCAGCTGACTTTACAAGTGCTCATTAACAGAAACATATTTAACAGTAACAAGTTGCTAACAATAGCCTGCCTTCAATATGTACCTGCAGCAGTCCTTGGAGTACAGTATGTTACCAGACTGTACATGACAACAGTCTGCCTACCTGCAGCAGTCCTTGGAGTACAGTATGTTCCCAGACTGTACATGACAATAGTCTGCCTACCTGCAGCAGTCCTTGGAGTACAGTATGTTACAAGATTGTACATGACAATAGTCTGCTTACCTGCAGCAGTCCTTGGAGTACAGAATGTTACCAGACTGTACATGACAATGGTCTACCTACCTGCAGCAGTCCTTGGAGTACAGTATGTTACCAGACTGTACATGACAATGGTCTGCCTACCTGCAGCAGTCCTTGGAGTACAGTATGTTACCAGACTGTACATGACAATGGTCTGCCTACCTGCAGCAGTCCTTGGAGTACAGTATGTTACCAGACTGTACATGACAATGGTCTGCCTACCTGCAGCAGTCCTTGGAGTACAGTATGTTACCAGACTGTACATGACAATGGTCTGCCTACCTGCAGCAGTCCTTGGAGTACAGTATGTTACCAGACTGTACATGACAATGGTCTGCCTACCTGCAGCAGTCCTTGGAGTACAGTATGTTACCAGACTGTACATGACAATGGTCTGCCTACCTGCAGCAGTCCTTGGAGTACAGTATGTTACCAGACTGTACATGACAATGGTCTGCCTACCTGCAGCAGTCCTTGGAGTACAGTATGTTACCAGACTGTACATGACAATGGTCTGCCTACCTGCAGCAGTCCTTGGAGTACAGTATGTTACCAGACTGTACATGACAATGGTCTGCCTACCTGCAGCAGTCCTTGGAGTACAGTATGTTACCAGACTGTACATGACAATGGTCTGCCTACCTGCAGCAGTCCTTGGAGTACAGTATGTTACCAGACTGTACATGACAATGGTCTGCCTACCTGCAGCAGTCCTTGGAGTACAGTATGTTACCAGACTGTACATGACAATGGTCTGCCTACCTGCAGCAGTCCTTGGAGTACAGTATGTTACCAGACTGTACATGACAATGGTCTGCCTACCTGCAGCAGTCCTTGGAGTACAGTATGTTACCAGACTGTACATGACAATGGTCTGCCTACCTGCAGCAGTCCTTGGAGTACAGTATGTTACCAGACTGTACATGACAATGGTCTGCCTACCTGCAGCAGTCCTTGGAGTACAGTATGTTACCAGACTGTACATGACAATGGTCTGCCTACCTGCAGCAGTCCTTGGAGTACAGTATGTTACCAGACTGTACATGACAATGGTCTGCCTACCTGCAGCAGTCCTTGGAGTACAGTATGTTACCAGACTGTACATGACAATGGTCTGCCTACCTGCAGCAGTCCTTGGAGTACAGTATGTTACCAGACTGTACATGACAATGGTCTGCCTACCTGCAGCAGTCCTTGGAGTACAGTATGTTACCAGACTGTACATGACAATGGTCTGCCTACCTGCAGCAGTCCTTGGAGTACAGTATGTTACCAGACTGTACATGACAATGGTCTGCCTACCTGCAGCAGTCCTTGGAGTACAGTATGTTACCAGACTGTACATGACAATGGTCTGCCTACCTGCAGCAGTCCTTGGAGTACAGTATGTTACCAGACTGTACATGACAATGGTCTGCCTACCTGCAGCAGTCCTTGGAGTACAGTATGTTACCAGACTGTACATGACAATGGTCTGCCTACCTGCAGCAGTCCTTGGAGTACAGTATGTTACCAGACTGTACATGACAAT
The DNA here is from genome assembly GCF_002113885.1 of Mizuhopecten yessoensis. Taxonomy (NCBI): domain Eukaryota; kingdom Metazoa; phylum Mollusca; class Bivalvia; order Pectinida; family Pectinidae; genus Mizuhopecten; species Mizuhopecten yessoensis. The sequence continues at coordinate 446,483 of NW_018408516.1, forward strand.
GGTCTGCCTACCTGCAGCAGTCCTTGGAGTACAGTATGTTACCAGACTGTACATGACAATGGTCTGCCTACCTGCAGCAGTCCTTGGAGTACAGTATGTTACCAGACTGTACATGACAATGGTCTGCCTACCTGCAGCAGTCCTTGGAGTACAGTATGTTACCAGACTGTACATGACAATGGTCTGCCTACCTGCAGCAGTCCTTGGAGTACAGTATGTTACCAGACTGTACATGACAATGGTCTGCCTACCTGCAGCAGTCCTTGGAGTACAGTATGTTACCAGACTGTACATGACAATGGTCTGCCTACCTGCAGCAGTCCTTGGAGTACAGTATGTTACCAGACTGTACATGACAATGGTCTGCCTACCTGCAGCAGTCCTTGGAGTACAGTATGTTACCAGACTGTACATGACAATGGTCTGCCTACCTGCAGCAGTCCTTGGAGTACAGTATGTTACCAGACTGTACATGACAATGGTCTGCCTACCTGCAGCAGTCCTTGGAGTACAGTATGTTACCAGACTGTACATGACAATGGTCTGCCTACCTGCAGCAGTCCTTGGAGTACAGTATGTTACCAGACTGTACATGACAATGGTCTGCCTACCTGCAGCAGTCCTTGGAGTACAGTATGTTACCAGACTGTACATGACAATGGTCTGCCTACCTGCAGCAGTCCTTGGAGTACAGTATGTTACCAGACTGTACATGACAATGGTCTGCCTACCTGCAGCAGTCCTTGGAGTACAGTATGTTACCAGACTGTACATGACAATGGTCTGCCTACCTGCAGCAGTCCTTGGAGTACAGTATGTTACCAGACTGTACATGACAATGGTCTGCCTACCTGCAGCAGTCCTTGGAGTACAGTATGTTACCAGACTGTACATGACAATGGTCTGCCTACCTGCAGCAGTCCTTGGAGTACAGTATGTTACCAGACTGTACATGACAATGGTCTGCCTACCTGCAGCAGTCCTTGGAGTACAGTATGTTACCAGACTGTACATGACAATGGTCTGCCTACCTGCAGCAGTCCTTGGAGTACAGTATGTTACCAGACTGTACATGACAATGGTCTGCCTACCTGCAGCAGTCCTTGGAGTACAGTATGTTACCAGACTGTACATGACAATGGTCTGCCTACCTGCAGCAGTCCTTGGAGTACAGTATGTTACCAGACTGTACATGACAATGGTCTGCCTACCTGCAGCAGTCCTTGGAGTACAGTATGTTACCAGACTGTACATGACAATGGTCTGCCTACCTGCAGCAGTCCTTGGAGTACAGTATGTTACCAGACTGTACATGACAATGGTCTGCCTACCTGCAGCAGTCCTTGGAGTACAGTATGTTACCAGACTGTACATGACAATGGTCTGCCTACCTGCAGCAGTCCTTGGAGTACAGTATGTTACCAGACTGTACATGACAATGGTCTGCCTACCTGCAGCAGTCCTTGGAGTACAGTATGTTACCAGACTGTACATGACAATGGTCTGCCTACCTGCAGCAGTCCTTGGAGTACAGTATGTTACCAGACTGTACATGACAATGGTCTGCCTACCTGCAGCAGTCCTTGGAGTACAGTATGTTACCAGACTGTACATGACAATGGTCTGCCTACCTGCAGCAGTCCTTGGAGTACAGTATGTTACCAGACTGTACATGACAATGGTCTGCCTACCTGCAGCAGTCCTTGGAGTACAGTATGTTACCAGACTGTACATGACAATGGTCTGCCTACCTGCAGCAGTCCTTGGAGTACAGTATGTTACCAGACTGTACATGACAATGGTCTGCCTACCTGCAGCAGTCCTTGGAGTACAGTATGTTACCAGACTGTACATGACAATGGTCTGCCTACCTGCAGCAGTCCTTGGAGTACAGTATGTTACCAGACTGTACATGACAATGGTCTGCCTACCTGCAGCAGTCCTTGGAGTACAGTATGTTACCAGACTGTACATGACAATGGTCTGCCTACCTGCAGCAGTCCTTGGAGTACAGTATGTTACCAGACTGTACATGACAATGGTCTGCCTACCTGCAGCAGTCCTTGGAGTACAGTATGTTACCAGACTGTACATGACAATGGTCTGCCTACCTGCAGCAGTCCTTGGAGTACAGTATGTTACCAGACTGTACATGACAATGGTCTGCCTACCTGCAGCAGTCCTTGGAGTACAGTATGTTACCAGACTGTACATGACAATGGTCTGCCTACCTGCAGCAGTCCTTGGAGTACAGTATGTTACCAGACTGTACATGACAATGGTCTGCCTACCTGCAGCAGTCCTTGGAGTACAGTATGTTACCAGACTGTACATGACAATGGTCTGCCTACCTGCAGCAGTCCTTGGAGTACAGTATGTTACCAGACTGTACATGACAATAGTCTGCCTACCTGCAGCAGTCCTTGGAGTACAGTATGTTACCAGACTGTACATGGCCATGGGGAGGGAATCCTTTGTCCTCCAACATGATCAGAGCCTGAAAATAAATTTATTAAACATGTGATATATGTACCAGTACACTAAAGGAAATATGTTAAATGCACATTCACTTCTGATTATCTCAATCTGATGGAATTTCCATTCAGATTAAAGTAGAGGACTTGTCCAGTCAAATGATAACATAACGTTTGGCTCACAGTGGAATCACCAAACAGGATCCCGTATATAACATGTACCCATACAACAGAAAACATACCTGGTATGCAGACCTATTATGTAAACATATTCAATACCAGAAGTAGTCGTTAATATCCTCCATGGAAGAGCTAAACTCTTTGTTTAAGAACAATGAAATTAGCTCAGATATCACCGACATGCAAAACCCATTATATATCCTCCGCAAACTACTTTGAGCAAAGGATAGTTAGAGTACATAATATTGTCTCTAGGTTACAATGCACGTAGTTAATTTGAATGATATTTTAAGACTAAAACTGTTTTTCAGGTGTAGTTCATAGAGTAAGTTTAAAACTCAATTTTAGATCAAAAGGAGAAAAGCTAATGCACACATGGTTCCCTTGTTTACCTCTAAAACCTGGCGACCGTACAGCTTCACTTGACTCTCTTTCAGTCCTCGGCTCCGAAGTTTGTACTTCACAGAGTACTCCTCATTGAATCTACACTGAGATATAAAACCAGACACGAAATCAATATTACTGGCAAAAACGAAAAATCACTTAAAAGATAATTATAGGAAGGACCTAAATATTGATGTAAACTTGTTATTGGTATGAAACAGTAGGAAAAAAACCATATTATTCCCATTTTGCAGTTTTTAAAAGAAGAATCATTCAACCTTCATCAGAAATATAGAAAAAAGTTTCCTAACGAGATCCAGGTACAGCTTACCTGATAGATAAAGTCTTTGAGTGAGCCCCGAAGAGACACTGGTTTGACAGTTTACTTACCTGATAGATAAACTCTTTGAGTGAGCCCCGAAGAGACACTGGTTTGACAGTGTACTTACCTGATAGATAAATTCTATTAGTGAGCTGCGAGGAGACACTGGTTTGACAGTTTGCTTATCTGATAGATAAAGTCTTTGAGTGAGCCCCGAGGAGACACTGGTTTGACAGTTTACTTACCTCATAGATAAATTCTATTAGTTAGCTGCGAGGAGATACTGGTTTGACAGTTTACTTACCTGATAGATAAATTCTATTAGTGAGCTGCGAGGAGACACTGGTTTGACAGTTTACTTACCTGATAGATAAATTCTATTAGTGAGCTGCGAGGCGACACTGGTTTGACAGTTTACTTATCTGATAGATAAAGTCTTTGAGTGAGCCCCGAGGAGACACTGGTTTGACAGTTTACTTACCTGATAGATGAAGTCTTTGAGTAAGCCCCGAGGAGACACTGGATGGACAGGTTACTTACCTGATAGATAAAGTCTTTGAATGAGCCCGAGGAGACACTGGTTGGACAGTTTACTTACCTGATAGATAACGTCTTTGAGTGAGCCCCGAAGAGACACTGGTTGGACAGTTTATTTACTTGATAGATAAAGTGTATTAGTGAGCCCCAAGGAGACACTGGTTGGACAGTTTACTTACCTAATATGTCTTTGAGTGAGCCCCAAGGAGACACTGGTTTGACAGTTTACTTATCTGATAGATAAAGGCTTTGAGTAAGTCCCGAGGAGACACTGGATGGACAGTTTACTTACCTGATAGATAAAGTCTTTGAGTAAGCCCCGAGGAGACACTGGATGGACAGTTTACTTACCTGATAGATAAAGTCTTTGAGTGAGCCCCGAGGAGACACTGGTTTGACAGTTTACCTACCTGATAGACAAAGTCTTTGAGTGAGCCCCAAGGAGACACTGGTTTGACAGTTTACTTATCTGATAGATAAAGTCTTTGAGTAAGCCCCGAGGAGACACTGGATGGACAGTTTACTTACCTGATAGATAAAGTCTTTGAATGAGCCCCAAGGAGACACTGGTTGGACAGTTTATTTACCTGATAGATAAAGTCTTTGAGTGAGCCCTGAGGAGACACTGGTTGGACAGTTTACTTACCTGATAGATAAAGTCTTTGAGTGAGCCCCGAGGAGACACTGGTTGGACAATTTATTTACTTGATAGATAAAGTGTATTAGTGAGCTGTGACGAGACACTGGTTTGACAGTTTACCTACCTAATATGTCTCTGAGTGAGCCCGAGAAGACACTGGTTTGATAGTTTACTTACCTGATAGATAAAGTCTTTGAGTGAGCCCCGAGGAGACACTGGTTTGATAGTTTACTTACCTCATAGATAAAGTCTTTGAGTGAGCCCGAGGAGACACTGGTTTGACAGTTTATTTACCTGATAGATAAAGTCTTTGAGTAAGCCCCGAGGAGACACTGGTTAGGCAGTTTACTTACCTGATAGACAAAGTCTTTGAGCCCGAGGAGACACTGGTTTGACAGGTTATTTACCTGATAGATAAAGTCTTTGAATGAGCCCCAAGGAGACACTGGTTGGACAGTTTACTTACCTGATAGACAAACTCTTTGAGTAAGCCCCGAGGAGACACTGGTTGGACAGTTTACTTACCTGATAGATAAAGTCTTTGAGTGAGCCCCGAGGAGATCCTGGTTTGACAGTTTACTTACCTGATAGATAAAGTCTTTGAGTGAGCCCCGAGGAGAC
>NW_018408516.1:455554-456796 GCF_002113885.1 Mizuhopecten yessoensis
CTACTGACAATTTCCTAAAACTACTGACAATTTCCTAAAACTACTGACAATTCCCTAAAACTACTGACAATTTCCTAAAACTACTAACAATTCCCTAAAACTACTGACAATTCAATTTCCTAAAACTACTGACAATTTCCTAAAACTACTGACAATTTCCTAAAACTACTGACAATTTCCTAAAACTACTGACAATTCCCTAAAACTACTGACAATTTCCTAAAACTACTGACAATTTCCTAAAACTACTGACAATTCCCTAAGTACAGCTACAGTGGATCTCCCTATGATGCTGTAATGCACAGTACCTGTATCAGTTTATACTTGAGTCCTGTTCAAGTGAATACTGCTGATGTCATTTCTATTTAAACAAGGCAGAGTATTGCAAGGCAATCCATAGTTCCCCGCCGGTAAAGATTTCTATATTTAACAAACAGTACACTTATGTCAGGAAGCATAGGTCACAGTGAGGTTATAGTGACCTACTTCTTGCACTCCGCCACCCCAAGGTGTCCTTGTACAGAAGATATGCCCCAGACAACATTTTTATGAGATAAGGTCAAATGTGAAGTCATAAGTCATAGTGACCTAATTATTGCACTCCGCCACCCCAAGATGTCCTTGTACACCAAATCTGGTTACTCCAGGTGAAAAAGTATAGAAGATATGCCCTGGACACACTTTTTCAAAAGTGAAGGTCAAAGGTCAAGTCATAGGTCAAATTGACCTTATTCTTGCAGTCTACACTCTGTCATCCCAAGATGACCTTGTACACCAAATCTGGTTACTCCAGGTGAAATATTATAAAAGATATGTCCCTGGCAAACTTCTTGGATGGAAGGACGGAGTGCAAACCTCTAGTCCTCCCCACAGGAAATGGTGGGGGACCAATAATTACATCCACTCATAAACCTACATACAGTTAACATCACTCTATCCGTATTTATACTAACGATTCCCTTATTTCTTTAGTTGAGAACACATAACAGTTACCATGACACAGATATACATGTAATGGTTACCATGACACAGATGTATACATGTAATTGTTACCATACACAGATGTATACATGTAATGGTTACCATGACACAGATATACATGTAATGGTTACCACGACACAGATGTACATGTAATGGTTACCATGACACAGATGTACATGTAATGGTTACCATGACACAAATATACATGTAATGGTTACCATGACACAGATGTATACATGTAATGGTTACCATGACACAGAT
>NW_018408516.1:459322-472372 GCF_002113885.1 Mizuhopecten yessoensis
GACACAGATGTACATGTAATGGTTACCATGACACAGATGTACATGTAATGGTTACCATGACACAGATGTACATGTAATGGTTACCATACACAGATGTACATGTAATGGTTACCATGACACAGATGTACATGTAATGGTTACCATGACACAAATATACATGTAATGGTTACCATGACACAGATGTATATACAATGGTGTACCCAACAACAGGTATCTCACCTTTCAAATATTCAACACCTACATATCGTTATCAAAATTGAAGTTCTATTGCAACATAATGGAAAGACAACTGTAGCCATAGATACTGACCCATATCCTCTTGCTGCACAATCTTGTCATACTGGGGGTGTGATCTCATGTAGAAACTGCAATTCATCCAGGCTCCATCTGAGGGGAGACAACCAGTCATACACTGTATGGTGCACTTATTTCATTCAAGGGGATACAGTATGTCACCATGTTGATATAGACAGGTGTTTTTGACGTAAGCCTGTTATGATCACCACTCTCAGGCGTTGTCAACTATATATATCTAAAGGGAGATAACCATTCAGACATTTCACAGTAAAAGAATACAGACTGTTAGAATGTGAGCTGTCAGATCATCAATACCTCGGAGACTGTTCTGCTGCTCTCGTCGTTCCAGATCCATTTTCTGTGGCAGTTCCATATCACTGCGCAATACACTGTAGTCATATCTCGACCTACAAGTCAAATATTACACTTACAATGGAACTTTTCACCTTCTCTATTGGTCATCGTCCAACATGCAGAGCCAATTTTTGAAGTCATGATTTTAATATAGATCATTTTTCTTTGGAATACTAATATCATGTAAAAAACGAAATTATTCAGGGTAAGACACTAAGGGCAGTAGCTTGCTAGTCTGAGACTATTGAAACCTCAAGATTGCTAGTGGCTCTAAGATTCAGTAGCCCGATCGATTAGGCAAGATGTGGTATTACTTATGCTAAATAAGATTTGGTTAGTGGAATTTTCACATGGACTAGTAAAATTTGAAATTAATAACCAAACTGACAAGCACATTTTTAAAAGAATGTGTAGCCGTGATGTTTGCATTAAAAAACTGCATCTCTGATGCGGGCCCTAATTATATCCTTATGTAGGCCTATAGCAATATGCAAAGATCCTCCATTGCATCAATTCTTAAGAGAAATGCATGACCAAGAATGACAGGGTTTTAACTTACCCACATCTCTTACACAGGTACCAGACCAGTACGATCAGGAGCACCACCACAAAGAGACCGACAATGATGGGCACCTGTCAATATTAAATCTCATCAGTTTTTCATAAGGTTCATCAGGCAATAGAAAGCTTTTTCAAGCACATTACTGTTCAGATGGGGGAATTTGATTCCTTTCAACAGACATAGAGGTCTGATAAAAGAATTGATAACAACATTTAGGAGATAATACATAGTTACAAATATAAGCAACATCAACAGCAATACAATGATGGTCAGTATGTATTTTAAACAATATGCTTTTCAGTTGACAGAGAGCTCGAGTGACACATCTAAATTACAAGAGGTTATGGACTTATGGTGTTGGTGATGTGTCTAAACATACAACTTTAGTTCTGGATGGAGGGGAATATTACCAGACACAATGGTGTGTGTGTGAGAGAGAGATTTATGTTAAAATAATGGGAATAGATAATGTTTTTGGATTGAGCAGAGACGTATAATACGTCTCTGGATTGAGATAGAAAGATACCAGAGGGGCGGGTGCTGGAATTGTTGTTGTTGCATAAAAGTGGGTAATTAAATTTAAGCTGCTGAGTGGTGTTTTTTTTAACAATGTCTAGTGTTCATGTTTTAAACAAAATCAATATTACAAATTTCACTGTCTGAATAATTTTACACTCAGTGTCTGGTCTCTCCAACAAACATTCAATCAGCAGGAGAGGTAACATCAGCACGTTAAAACCGAAAGTAAATGGAAAATAAAGTGAATTACACATGGATCATCAACTGGACCAGGCTGGTGAGACAGTAATATCTGTGTTGGTTTAAGATAGGTCTGTGATAGCTGTAGTGCATGTCTGTCCTTAATGATGACACAAATGACATTTAGTATTGACCCTGAAATGCCGTCATTACAGTAGGTCGTGACGCTACCACAATTGGTACAATTTTGACAGTTTTTTAGTGATCTTTAAAAATTCAGATCTTGTATCTGGAATGTTTCTTGATTCTTGACAAAGACTACCTAGGGTGGTTCATTTTCAGGAAAAGATTTGTATCTAAGTAATTTATTTTTGAAAATAGATCGCTAAACTCGGAGTGAGATTTCGTCCGTTTTTCGGCCGTAAATAATACCCAAATTGGTACACCATATCACAGGCTATGGAAATTGTTTATATTTCTACAAGTTGATGTGCCGATTACAACAAAATATATTGCTTTTATAGATACCACACTGAACTATAATTGTATATATTCACTTTTATATTATCCGAATATAAGGACCAGAAATCAACATTTAAACATGCTTATATTTAACCCCTTGAAAATCCTCCAAAGTTTCGTCGACGTACGTCGTTTTTACTGGTTTTCCGATATGTTTACTTTGAAGTCATCGTGTACTCTTAAAATGTTCCTGAAAACAAAACTATTCGGCAGAAATGCTGTTAAATGTCTATTTTGTTATACTGTTAATGGAAAATGCTCAAATTTAATTTTAAAGTACTATTCGAACAATTTTCTGACCGTGTACCAATTTGGGTAGTGTACCAATTGTGGTAGCGTGACGTCAAGAGATGATAATGTAAACACAGATATATCTTCATCCTTTATCATCTCGTTTCAGATGCCAGCCTCTTTACGTACCAGTAACCGATGCTATACTCATTTAAGGAACGCATACTTACATATATATGGTCGCGAAGCCAGTCTAATGCGTCGTCTGCCATTTCGCTGCTGTCATCTATGCCATGTTTTCATCACATGTAACGTGAACTGTATCACCCACATGATTTTACGGTCATGTGATTTCGTCCCAGATTGAGTCAAGGGACGTAACTCTGATAGTGCTTCTCAATTTACCTAAGGGACATAACTGTGATTGGCTTAGATAACTGATCCTGTTCCCACGTATCTCAACAGATATAGGCCTACCCAGAGTCTGGACTACCCAACAAAAGTCCACAAGTCATATCTCATTTTATTACTCTACGCGAGCCTTCTCTGGAAGCACATGTTCGTCTGATAAAAACATGTATTTTCCCCCGTAGACTGCCGTCGCATGATTAAGGCAAAGAGATGATATGTATATGCTGTCATAGGTTAAGTTTTTGGATGGCACAGGATGGGTGACGAAGGGAGATTTAGTTGGGTAACACTTTGGTAATGGAATAGAAATAAAACAAAAATAGAATTTAATTGATATGTCAGGACAAACTGATGTATGGTTAGAGGTGCCCACTGTGTGGTGTCACATGGACGCTGAGCGTTCAACACCATTAGTTAACGTTGTTACGTGATCATTGTATCGTTTGAAGTACAGAATAAAGTACACTAGATGGTCAATATCTTAAATAATGTCCGAAATATGTTTAAAGACCTGTCCAAATTTTTGAAAAAAAAGTGATAAATACAGAACATCTACACTAAATATCCTACTTCTTCTCCCTAACCTCTACCCTCAATCCTTTATCCTCTGATCTACTTCTACCCCTAACCTTTACCCTCTTATCCTAACCTCTGCCCATATCCCGTACCCTTTACCCACTTCCTTTTCCCCTTTCCCCTACCCTAGCCGTCTACCCCCAATCCTATACCCCCTACCCTCTACCTCTATCCTCTATTCTCTACCGTCTATTATCTAACTTCTATTCTCTAGCCTCTATTCCCTCTCCCCTCTACCATATATCTCCTACCCTCTATTCTCTACCCTACCTCTACCCTCTATTCTCTACCGTCTATTATCTAACTTCTATTCTCTACCGTCTATTATCTAACTTCTATTCTCTAGCCTCTATTCCATCTCCCTTCCCTCTACCCTATATCCCCTACCCTCTATTCTCTGCCCTTCTCTACACTATATCTCCTACCCTCTATTCTCTACCCTACCCTACCCTCTATTCTCTACCTTCTATTCTCTACCCTACCCTTACACTCTATTCCATCTCCCTTCGCCTAACCTCTACCCTCTATCCCTTACTATCTATCCCCTATCCTGTACCCATTACCCTGTACCTATACTCTCTACCTTCTAACCTTATTCCTTACCCCCTACCCAATTCACTCTACCCCTACCCAGTATCCTGTACGCCTGCCCTCTATTCCCTCTCCCTCTCCCTTCCCCTCTACCCTCTCCCTTCCCCTAACCTCTGCCCCTTACCATTACCCTCTATCCATTACCCTGTACCCATACCCTCTACCACATAACCTCAATCCTTACCCCCTACCAAATACACTCTACCCGTACCCTCTACCCTTTACCCCTACCCTCTACCCCAACCATCTACTCCTACCCTTTATTACCTATCCCTTCCCTCTACCCTCTATCCCTTTCCCTCTATCCCTACCGTTACCCTATATCCCTTACTATTACCCTCTATCCCCTACCCTATATCCCTTACCATTACCCTCTTTACCCTACCCTATACCCCTTACCCTCTATCCCCTACCCTATAACCCTTACCATTACCCTCTATCCTCTACCCTATACCCCTTACCATTACCATTACCCTCTATCCCTACCCTATACCCCTTACCATTACCCTCTATCCCTACCCTATAGCACTTACCATTACCCTCTATCCCTTACCATTACCCTCTATCCCCTACCCTATACCCATTACCCTCTATCCCCTACCCTATATCCCTTACCATTACCCTCTATCCCCTACCCTATATCCCTTACCATTACCCTCTATCCCCTACCCTATATCCCATACCATTACCCTCTATCCCCTACCCTATATCCCATACCATTACCCTCTATCCCCTACCCTATATCCCATACCATTACCCTCTATCCCCTACCCTATATCCCTTACCATTACCCTCTATCCCCTACCCTATATCCCTTACCATTACCCTCTATCCCCTACCCTATATCCCATACCATTACCCTCTATCCCCTACCCTATATCCCATACCATTACCCTCTATCCCCTACCCTATATCCCATACCATTACCCTCTATCCCCTACCCTATATCCCATACCATTACCCTCTATCCCCTACCCTATATCCCTTACCATTACCCTCTATCCCCTACCCTATATCCCTTACCATTACCCTCTATCCCCTACCCTATATCCCATACCATTACCCTCTATCCCCTACCCTATATCCCATACCATTACCCTCTATCCCCTACCCTATATCCCATACCATTACCCTCTATCCCCTACCCTATATCCCTTACCATTACCCTCTATCCCCTACCCTATATCCCTTACCATTACCCTCTATCCCCTACCCTATATCCCATACCATTACCCTCTATCCCCTACCCTATATCCCATACCATTACCCTCTATCCCCTACCCTATATCCCTTACCATTACCCTCTATCCCCTACCCTATATCCCTTACCATTACCCTCTATCCCCTACCCTATATCCCATACCATTACCCTCTATCCCCTACCCTATATCCCATACCATTACCCTCTATCCCCTACCCTATATCCCTTACCATTACCCTCTATCCCCTACCCTATATCCCTTACCATTACCCTCTATCCCCTACCCTATATCCCATACCATTACCCTCTATCCCCTACCCTATATCCCATACCATTACCCTCTATCCCCTACCCTATATCCCTTACCATTACCCTCTATCCCCTACCCTATATCCCTTACCATTACCCTCTATCCCCTACCCTATATCCCTTACCATTACCCTCTATCCCCTACCCTATATCCCTTACCATTACCCTCTATCCCCTACCCTATATCCCTTACCATTACCCTCTATCCCCTACCCTATATCCCTTACCATTACCCTCTATCCCCTACCCTATATCCCTTACCATTACCCTCTATCCCCTACCCTATATCCCTTACCATTACCCTCTATCCCCTACCCTATATCCCTTACCATTACCCTCTATCCCCTACCCTATATCCCTTACCATTACCCTCTATCCCCTACCCTATATCCCTTACCATTACCCTCTATCCCCTACCCTATATCCCTTACCATTACCCTCTATCCCCTACCCTATATCCCTTACCATTACCCTCTATCCCCTACCCTATATCCCTTACCATTACCCTCTATCCCCTACCCTATATCCCTTACCATTACCCTCTATCCCCTACCCTATATCCCTTACCATTACCCTCTATCCCCTACCCTATATCCCTTACCATTACCCTCTATCCCCTACCCTATATCCCTTACCATTACCCTCTATCCCCTACCCTATATCCCTTACCATTACCCTCTATCCCCTACCCTATATCCCTTACCATTACCCTCTATCCCCTACCCTATATCCCTTACCATTACCCTCTATCCCCTACCCTATATCCCTTACCATTACCCTCTATCCCCTACCCTATATCCCTTACCATTACCCTCTATCCCCTACCCTATATCCCTTACCATTACCCTCTATCCCCTACCCTATATCCCTTACCATTACCCTCTATCCCCTACCCTATATCCCTTACCATTACCCTCTATCCCCTACCCTATATCCCTTACCATTACCCTCTATCCCCTACCCTATATCCCTTACCATTACCCTCTATCCCCTACCCTATATCCCTTACCATTACCCTCTATCCCCTACCCTATATCCCTTACCATTACCCTCTATCCCCTACCCTATATCCCTTACCATTACCCTCTATCCCCTACCCTATATCCCTTACCATTACCCTCTATCCTCTACCCTATATCCCTTACCATTACCCTCTATCCCCTACCCTATATCCCTTACCATTACCCTCTATCCCCTACCCTATATCCCTTACCATTACCCTCTATCCCCTACCCTATATCCCTTACCATTACCCTCTATCCCCTACCCTATATCCCTTACCATTACCCTCTATCCCCTACCCTATATCCCTTACCATTACCCTCTATCCCCTACCCTATATCCCTTACCATTACCCTCTATCCCCTACCCTATATCCCTTACCATTACCCTCTATCCCCTACCCTATATCCCTTACCATTACCCTCTATCTCCTACCCTATATCCCTTACCATTACCCTCTATCCCCTACCCTATATCCCTTACCATTACCCTCTATCCCCTACCCTATATCCCATACCATTACCCTCTATCCCCTACCCTATACCCTTTACCCTCTATCCCTACCGTTACCCTATACCCCTTACCATTACCCTCTATCCTCTACCCTATATCCCTTACCATTCCCCTCTATCCTCTACCCTATATCCCATACCATTACCCTCTATCTCCTCCCCTATATCCCTTCCCATTACCCTCTATCCTCTACCATATATCCCTTACCATTACCCTCTCTCCTCTACCCTAAATCACTTACCATTTCCCTCTATCCCCTTCCCTATACCCATTACCCTCTATCATCTACCCCATACCCCTTACCCTCTATCCCCTCCCCTATCCCCTTTCCCCTCTATCCCTACCGTTACACTCCTACCCTATAGCACTTACCATTACCCTCTATCATCTACCCTATACCCCTTAACCTCTATCCCCTACCCTATATCCCACACCATTACCCTCTATCCCCTTCCCTATAGCACTTACCATTACCCTCTATCCTCAACCCTATATCCCTTACCATTACCCTCTATCCCCTACCCTATACCCATTACCCTCTATCCCTACCGTTACACTATACCCCTTACCATTACCCTCTATCCTCTACCCTAAATCACTTACCATTACCCTCTATCATCTACCCTATACCCCTTACCCTCTATCCCCTACCCTATATCCCTTACCATTACCCTCTATCCCCTACCCTATATCCCATACCATTACCCTCTATCCCCTACCCTATACCCATTACCCTCTATCCCCTACCCTAAATCACTTACCATTACCCTCTATCCCCTACCCTATATCCCTTACCATTACCCTCTATCTCCTACCCTATATCCCTTACCATTCCCCTCTATCCCCTACCCTATATCCCATACCATTACCCTCTATCCCCTACCCTATACCCCTTACCCTCTATCCCCTACGTAGTGTGTTTGTGTGTAACTTTGTAACCCCTACCCTATATCCAATACCTGTTAGCATGCAGTACCAGGGCTGTGCATTTTAATGCGTTGATATATATATAATAGATCTGTCTTTTTCAAATAAGATAGAAAAGGAAATACCTACACCGCAACATGTAAAATAAATGCAGAGGTAAATAAGCATTTGTTAAGTTTAGTTAATTCGTCAGCCTAAGAAGAGTGTCCAACTTTAATGTTAAATTTTGTAGTTTGATGACTGACTCACGCCAATTACAAAAGTAATCGTGTTAAAAGTCGGGTGTTAACTTGTATTTGATTCCACTGGTGGTATTAATGGAAATTCAGTTCAGAAGTGCACAAAAAAACACCTAAAATGGCTGTTTGTACGGGTCCGCTTCGTTGGTAATCTGTGAATGTAGACCTGTCGAGTGTCCTGATGTTGCACTGATGTTGATGTATTTTGTATCTGTTGTGTTAACAGATTTTATTGACAAAAAATAGGATGGACTTAACTGATCATAACTTATTTCGTCCTCTCCATTTTTCATTCAGCATGATTACCGATTCTGTCCTAGGAATGTCTTCATCTTTATTGTGATATACATATGCAAGACCACACACTTGTGTTTTCCTAACGAATCCGAAAGCACGAGTTTATTGCGCGGACGAATATATTCACGAGTGCGCAGTGCGCACGAGTGAATATATACGTCCGCGCAATAAATGAGTATACGTATACGTATTGCACAACATTTATGTATAGTGTACTATCGTGCGACGCTAACGGACGAACACATATTGTTTATTTGTGTCTGTACATTTACAACAACTCGTGTGTGCGCTTGAAGCTTTTATTATCAACGATTGATTATACAAATTAGAGAATATGTACGTACATTCTAGCGGTAAACAGTGTGATAAATGTAACACTGGGCATGCGCTGTAACTATTAGTAAGACACTAAAAAACGCACGTGATATCCCGCCAACATAAAGAGTTTATATAGTAAGTTTTGTACGATGCGAGACGGATTCCGAGCTAGGTAAGCGTGTCACGTTACCAGGGCAGAGTGTAAATACATAAGTATACAGACTTATTAGCGAAATCGTGATACACGCGTATTACACATACATCTATATAATTTACATTAGGTAGAAATTACATAATTTATTATCATCAGTAATAGGTAACTTTGCACTTGTGTGTCTATATATATAGTACAAATCATCCACGCATGTATGTCTATATATAGTACACATAACACGTACGTGTATGTCTACATATAATACATATCACACACACGTGAATGTCTATATATATATATACTACAAATCATCCATGCATGTATGTTTATATAAGAACACATAACATGTACGTGTATGTCTACATATAGTACATATCACACACACGTGTATGCCTATATATAATACACATAACACGTACGTGTATGTCTACATATAATACATATCACACACACGTGAATGTCTATATATATATATACTACAAATCATCCATGCATGTATGTTTATATAAGAACACATAACATGTACGTGTATGTCTACATATAGTACATATCACACACACGTGTATGCCTATATATAATACACATAACACGTACGTGTATGTCTACATATAATACATATCACACACACGTGAATGTCTATATATATATATACTACAAATCATCCATGCATGTATGTTTATATAAGAACACATAACATGTACGTGTATGTCTACATATAGTACATATCACACACACGTGAATGTCTATATACACATAACATGTACGTGTATGTCTACATATAGTACATATCATACACACGTGTATGTCTATATACACATAACACGTACGTGTATGTCTGCATATAGTACATATCATACACACGTGTATGTCTATATATATATACTACATATCGTCTACACGTGTATGTCTATAAATAGTACATATAACACGCACATGTATTTCTATATATATATAGTACATATTACACACTCGTGTATATACATTACATATCATACACGTGTACATATGGTACATGTACAATATTCTATTGTTGAAGAAAACATTTACAAAACAAAGTGAAAGACTGTTTTTATGACATTAAGGAGTGATTTTTTACCGATAGAGAACATATAAAAAACAATAGGCACAGAAGGCCTGTATCGCTCACCTGGATATTTATGCAATCATGGACAACTGTTATCAATAAAAGTAATTTTGCACTTATTTCCACATATTGAGTATGCGTGACTTAAGAATGTTCCAAACTTAATTATTCAGATCACTTAATCTGAACTGAAGGAGGAATTGGAAGATTTGTCTCTGGTAACCTCCATTGAGCCTCATCCTGCTGCACTTTGTAGGTTTAGGTCATTTCTTTAATGACACTCTTCGTTTTAGGAGGTAGTTGCTTAAGAAGACGTTTATAGAAAAAATGTTGACAGACGACGTACTACACACCATACCATAAGCTCACAAAAGTGCCAGGTGAGCTAAAAACATCAGTCACAAATACAACATGATTGACGTATATCACTTAATCCTATCAATAATACTTACGTTCATTACTTAATCCTAACAATTGTTAACGTACATCACGCAATCGTACCAATGATTCACGTAAATCACTTAATCCAACTAATAATTGACGCATATGACTTAATCTTACAAATGGCTGACTGACATCACTTAATTCTACCAATTTACGCATATCACTTGGTCCTACAAATAATTGACGTACACTACTTAATCCTACTTATTGTTTATGTACATCACTTAATCCTACCAATGATTTACATACATCACTCAATCCTACCAATGATTTACGTACATCACTCAATTCTACTAATGATTTACGTACATCACATAATCCTACCAATGATTTACGTACATCACATAATCCTACCAATGATTTACGTACATCACTTAATCCTACCAATGATTTACGTACATCACTCAATCCTACCAATGATTTACGTACATCACTCAATCCTACCAATTTTTGACAAATACCACTCAATCCAAAGAATGGTTTCCGTACATGATTTAATCATACCAATGATTGACGGACATCACTTAATTCTTTCCATGATTCACGCATATCACTTAATCATTTCCATGATTAAAGTACATCACTCAACCCCTACCAATGATTTACGCACATCTCCAAATCCCACCAATGATTTACGCACATCACTTAATCATACCAATGATGTATGCACATCATTAACCCCTACCAATGATTTACGTACATCACTTAACCCTATCAATGATTTACGCACATCACTAAATCCTATCAATGATTTACGCACATCACTAAATCCTATCAATGATTTACGCACATCACCTTATCATTTCCATGATTTACGCACATCACCTTATCATTTCCATGGTTAACGCACATCACTTAACCCCTACCGATGATTTACGTACATCACGTAATCCTACCAATGATTTACGTACATCACTTCAACCTTACAAACAAAAACAAATGTTATAGATAGTCGAACTATTGTTTCCACGTGTCTTGGAGAAGCAAAGTAGAAAACGAAGGTTACAGGCCCGTTATCCGGACCGTAAGGTTTCAGGCCCGTTATCCGGACCGTAAGGTTTCAGGCCAGTTATCAGGACCGTAATGTTACAGGCCCGTTATCCGGACCGTAATGTTACAGGCCCGTTATCCGGACCGTAAGGTTACAGACCCGTTATCCGGACCGTAAGGTTACAGGCCCGTTATCCGGACCGTGTCTGAACAACAGCATCCGTGGATGTATCTTCATGTCATCAGGCGTAATAAATAAATTATAAATTAATATATAAAACTACATCGTATGATTGTTTTAACTTTTATGGGATTATAGAATTAATGAGAATAATTAATAAATATGTTTATCAGTAAATAAATACTAGGTAATATATCCTAAACTAAGTATAGTATGATCAATTGATCATAGCAGGTCAACAAAAACAACAGGGATGTTCCTACTTTAATATTCCATAATATTATAAACACGACATCTTATACAATATTATACATATATACATTATATGTACAACCGATATTAATGTTATATTGTACTTATACGGCACACATATATTTGTAATAAAGAGTTGATCTACATTATGTACAACAAACAGCCGGTTAAATACCAATTGTTAATGTTTAAAAATAAGCTATCATCAGTATGATATTTATAGGACAACATATTCTGTCTGCAACGATCTAACGTGTCGTGTGTTTGTGTGTGACTTTATACACATATCTAACGTGTAGTGTGTTTGTGTGCGACATAATACACATATCTAACGTGTTGTGTGTGACGTTATACACAGATCCAACGTGTCGTGTGGTTGTGTGTGACGTTATACACAGATCTAACATGTAGTGTGTTTGTGTGTAACTTTGTAAACAGATCTCTCATGTAGTGTGTTAGTGTGTGACATAATACACAGATCTAACGTGTCGTGTGGTTGTGTGTGACGTTATACACAGATCTAACATGTAGTGTGTTTGTGTGTAACTTTGTAAACAGATCTCTCATGTAGTGTGTTAGTGTGTGACATAATACACAGATCTAACGTGTCGTGTGGTTGTGTGTGACGTTATACACAGATCTAACATGTAGTATGTTTGTGTTTGACATAATACACATATCTAACGTGTAGTGTGTTTGTGTGTGCGTTATACACAGATATATTTACATTCTGTATGCTTAGACCCATTGACAAAAATTACATTCATAAATGCATAACACAGGTGTTCATAGAATCTCAGCACGTGGGAACTGATAGTAACCTGATCACACTGCGTAGTAATACACTACAAAAACTACTCACTCGGAACGACCGACCTAGATGCTTAATTCTTACA
>NW_018408516.1:472590-474602 GCF_002113885.1 Mizuhopecten yessoensis
TTTATTTTTTCAACATTTATGAGGTCATAACAACAATGGGTTTTTGGACATATTTTAAATGAATCGCTAACGCGATTCATTCAATATGTCCATAAACCCATTGTTGTTATGACCTCATAAATGTTGAAAAAATAAAAATCATTCCTTAACTAACATGTAGTGTGTTTCTGTTTGTGTGTGACGTTATACACATATCTAACATGTAGTGTGTTTGTGTTTGTGTGTGACGTTATACACATATCTAAAGTGTTGTGTGTGACGTTATACACAGATCTAACGTGTCGTGTGTTTGTTATTTGACGTTATATGCATATCTAACGTGTCGTGTGTTTGTGTGTGACGTTATACACAGATCTAACCTGTCGTGTGTTTGTGTGACGTTATACACATATCTAACGTGTCGTGTGTTTGTGTGTGACGCTATACACAGATCTAACGTGTCGTGTGTTTGTGTGACGTTATACACATATCTAACGTGCCGTGTGTTTGTGTGTGACGTTATATTAATTGCTTGTGAGGAACTAGATACAAAATTGAACTGACGTTGTGTATAGATTTAACGTGTAGTATGTTTGTGCCTCGACACAAAGTTATACTGACGTTATGCATAGATTTAACGTGTCGTATGATTGAGACTTGACACACAGACATAATGACGTTATGTATAGTTTTCACATTGTCGTATGTTTTTGACTCGTCACAAATCTGCCGTAACCCCGTCACGGCGTTAACTTACGGTGTTGTGAAACACAAGGACAAACGGGATCGATACTTACAACAACTATCAACACAGTTACACTGTCACTAATTGCTTTCCCCAATATATCCTGATGTGGGTTTCCACTTGACATTTCACTTTCCACTGGTGAACGGCAAAGTCACATTTTCCAACACTCCATGGCGCACCGTATATAATGTCAAGCTGACATTATTTGTTTTTTGTTTGTTTTGTTTACAGCATCACTCCCTTACATAGCTCAATGGTCGATTAATCACAGCAAAGCTCAACGTTACATGTCCTGTATCGGCACCTGTGGCTGCTCCATATCTGACAACTGTATCACTCACACTCTACTAGAGAAAACATGGTTAATTATAAAATACGAGTACAACATATTCAAAATAGCTGGCAGAGTATGCGATCTCTGTTCCCTGTAAACTGAGCATGATAAGCCGTAAGGTTCAAAGTAATACAAAATTGAATCGAATGGTAAGACTTTACACGAAAACCGTTGTCGTCACGTGAAGGATAATACATACACACGTATGGTAACACACACTCGCACGTAGAAACACACGTAAAACACACACACTTGCACGTAAAAACACACACTCACACACACGAATGAACAATAGAAAATGTAAACATAAATATGTACTCACGAATAAGCAAGTGTGGATATATGCACACGGACATGTTTTAAATGAATTCTATTTTAAAGTAAATACTTGCGTTATCATATAGTCTAACAATGTGTAACAATCACTTGTTAACATCAGCTAACAAGTGTAAAACGAGTGAACATACAAACACCTGTTGATATTGAAACACTTGTAAATATACAAACACGTGAAAACAAACAAATACATGAAAAAAAACGCACTTTAAAAAGAACACGTGTAAACATACACATAAGTTTAAAAAAAGACGTGTTTAGATACATTGCACGTATACAAATAGAAACACGTATGAATGTGATCTCATAGACAAGATACAAACAGTTGCATGGCACGTAGATACACGTGCGAAGATATCAACTCGTTTTAACATATGGACCATTTGCCAACCTTAAAATCCAAGTGTACATGTAAACATTTGTACAGAAACACATGTAAATAATCATGCAAGCACGCTAAAATAAACACATGTTAACATACAATCACGTGTAAACACAAAAACACGTGTAAACACAAACACACAAACACGTTTAAACAACAAAATACACAAACACATATTTAGGACGAGTTCAGTTTTGGTGGTGGTGGTGGTGGTGGTGGTGGTGGTGGGGGGG
>NW_018408516.1:474688-479724 GCF_002113885.1 Mizuhopecten yessoensis
GGGGGGACCGGAGTACTAGGAGAAAAAGACCTAGCGACTGCATCACATAGGCCTCGAACCCGAGACCAAGTAGTGGAGAGTTACATGTCATTATCGTTGACGGTCTGACGCCTGAAAACATAGACACGTGTAAACAGAGAAACAGGGGGATACGTGTAAACACAAAAACGTGTACACATACCAATACGTGTAAAAATTCCAATACGTATAAACACAGCCACCGTGAGACACGTGTAAACACAGACACAGTGAGACAAAAACAGGGACACAGTGAGACACGTGTAAACAGAGACACAGTGGGACACGTGTAAACACAGCCACAGTGAGACACGTGTAAACACAGACACAGTGAGACACGAGTAAACACAGACACAGTGAGACATGTGTAAACAGAGACACAGTGATGCACGTGTAAACAAAGACACAGTGAGACACGAGTAAACACAGACACAGTGAGACACGAGTAAACACAGACACAGTGAGACACGTGTAAACACAGACACAGTGAGACATGTGTAAACACATGTTTATTTATATTGGATATTACAAAGACACAGTGAGACGCGTGTTAACACAGACATAGTGGAATACGTGTACACACAGATACAGTGAGACATGTGTTAACACAAACAGGTGTTAACAAAAAATAAGTGTGAACAAACAGGTGTAAATAAACATATACGTGTAAACATGCAAACACCTACATGTATAAACACATAGACAAACGCAAACAAACAAATACGTGTAACTTTTGAAACACATGTTAACATACATATTGTACAAACACGTATAAACATACTGACACGTGTAAACACGTAAAAACATGTAAACACACAAACAGGTGAAAATATACATACACGTGTAAACAAAAACAAAACCCCTGTGAACAAACAAACACATTATTGAACAAACTCGTGTACAATTACACAAGTTCAAACACAAACATGACGTGGAGAACATGCAAATACATGTGAAAATACAATCACGTGTGAACATAAAAACACGTACTAATATGTGTAAACATATACACATGTATAGACATACAACCACGTGTCAATGTAAAAACACTTGTAAACATACAAACACGTGTAAACGTACAACATGTATAGACATACAACCTCGTGTCAATGTGAAAACACGTGTAAACATACAAACACGTGTGAACATACAACATGTATAAACATACGACCACGTGTCAATGTAAAAACACGTGTAAACATAAAAACACGCGTAAACGACAAACATGTAACAACATACAAACACGTGTTAACGTACAAACACGTGTAAACAAGCACGTGTGTGAACGTTTATTCATACACTTGTGAACACACATATACATGTAAACATAAAACACGTTAATGTACAAATACGTGTAAACATACAAACGCGTGTTACTGATGTGAAGGCAGTTAGTTAAATTTGAATAATTTATACAAGTGTCAAGTAATATACCTTTACCTCACTTAACTAAACGTAACACTAGAATTCGGCATGATACTAAATCTCACGGAACTAGAATCCGGCACGATAGTACTAAAACTCACGAACTAGAATCCGGCATGACTCACCATGATACTAATTTAAAGGCAACATTAAATGACAAAACATGGAAATGGGATGTAACATAGCACTTAAGATTAGAATATTTTGAATTTACAATTAGATATTTGATACTTACTCACTACATTCACATTCACTTTATTTACAAACAGACAAGCAGCCTATGGAAGGACTCGACCACAGTATACATATCACGTGATCGGGTGACTACGTCACACCAAGAAACGTCATAGAATACAGATCACCCATTGGTCCACTGTCACTAATATAACTACACAACTCTCGGCGTTTTATGCGGTATTGGTACGTGAGAACAGCAGTGAAATGCATAGAGTCTACCGTATATGTGTTCGGCCCAGTCCCACTGCCCACTGGCTATTTCAAGTGCTAATAGTATGTGTGTTGCAGACAATATCTGTGCTGGACACTCGATGACCAATATTTTACTAGATACACAGTTTAGCGTAGTCTGGTCCTTCTCCCCGGAGTGTCTTCTCCAGAGTGGATATGTGATACAAGCTGACGTCACCTTTCTTTGTTGTGACGTAGTATCTCATCCTCCGCACCCACCACATCCTCCACAACTTCCACACCCTCCACCACACCCTCCACAGCCACCACATCCGCCACAACCCCCACAGCCACCACAGCCTCCCGCCTCTCCTCCGTCGACACCCGCTTCACCGCCGTCGGCTCCCGAGTTTGCTGCGATATCGGCGTCTGCAGCGGTAGCGGCTGTATCCGACTGTATCTGGTTAATGTCGGCCTCCACCCCGATCTCGTCCATTGCCAGTTCTACCGCTTCCAGGTCTGCGTACATGTGACCGAGGCCACCGTAGTCCGCCTCTCTCGTCGAACAGCCTGCACATGCATTCGTTCGGTGCAAACGTCGAATATAAGTATTTGTAGGAGTATCCACCGAGAAACCAGCGGCAACAACAAGGCCAAGGTCATCGGCCGGCACGCGATTGATTGGCCTGGGTCCACGCATTGGTGTACCAGGACTAGTGCCGTTTGCAGTAACTGTAGTTAGCACTCGAGGTTGACAAAGAACGTGTAACAGAGCAACGCTGAACGCAAGAGCTATGTTCTCGGCTATCTCGTTACTGTCCGACTTTATCTGGACTACACCATGTCGTAAGTCGACATCGGCCTCGTGAAGGCGAAACTTGAACACATTGTCAAGGTAAGGCAACGCCATTTGTTGCCACTGTGCAGTGTGACTGCGGAAGAAACGTATACTCAGCGTTCCGCAGCTACCTTGTACTCCTTTCTGACCCTTTTTGTTTTTCCGCCCTGCAAGAAACGAAATGTGAGATAAAATGTCAATCCAAAGTCAGAGATCCTCCCCAATATAGATGGGACTAGCAATATCGATTTCATATAATGTTTTCCTTTGTTAATTTTCAAGATTTTTATTTTTTGGCGAGCGTGAGTTGTTCCTTTTGTATGATGATATACAGAACGGTGATGACGAAGGCAGCACTAAAATATATCTAACCAATGTATTACTTCAATCATATTCAAGTTTGTAACAGTATAGGTTACCAATATTTACCAATGTAAGAATTGTAGTAACATTGCTGTAATAACTTTTCAGTTTTATCACCCTCGACCATAACGGCCTTGGCGTTACTTAAGTAGCAGGTAATTGCATGTCTTTAAGATTTAGATGTCTGTGTAGCTTAATTCTCATTGTGTATGTCGTAGAAATAGCTTTACAATATCACCTTATTGCAAACCCGACAAAAACAAAATTTCATTTAACCAACAATCTAGACTTTGTACATATTTTATGAACCAGATCACACACGTGCTTGTGATTAATGCCATCTTGAATATTCAAACATTTTATCACGTTTCGAGGACGTGAAGTAATAATGGCGGCGCCTGGGGACTCCTCGCCGTCATTCCAGGGCTGATCTATTTGATCACCATGAATTGCAAACAACCTTAGATAAAACCATTAGCATTATAAACTCTATTAAAGTTTGCTATGGGCCAGTACAAAGATGAGGGCATCAATCGGAGACCTCCCCATAACTTGGGCGAGAGATGTCTTCGGTGTGGATCCACAAAAACCTCAGTTATCTACTCACCGATTTTGATTGAAGTGATAAAAAAATGCTTTGTGCTATTAACCTCCCTATTTTACGACTTATTGAAGCTCCAGTTAGATCAATAAATTGAACCAATCGTAGTTCCCGTTAAACATTTTGTATCAATATATTTGACCAATCGTAATTGATATTAGATCAATAGGTTGTAACCTTGTCTGTGAGAACAAACGAATGTTATCTGTGACGTCAGATAACATATATTTGTACTTACTTTTATGACATATCTACAATTGTTCTTTATATGCATATTGTTTCCTGCAAAACATTGCTTATCATTTTTCCATACATAAATATTCAATTGGATTACTGTAATTTTAAGTGAACTACAAATAAGGTCATTTCTTAACATTTTTCAGGTTTGTAAGTATGATTATAAATAGTTCTTTTTACACAACCAATAATAGTTTCTATGTGACGTTTCGATGACTAGTACGGTATGTACAATGTCACCTTCATCAATCCCTGTGGAAATCCACTTTTATTGGACTCTTTTCTCTCAGAAATTGTTACGCCGCTGTATCAGCCAATCAAAAGCAACGTTACAAACGGCGACGTCATTTTTTACGTTAACTCATCACGATTTAGAACTGGCCAATTGCGGCGTATATCCGCCGCCGCCGCCGCCCCCACCCCCCNTTTGAACAAAATACAGGGTCCAAACCTGTTATCCAAGAAAAACATGCAGTCGGTGATTTTATGCTCAACAACTTTGTACCCAAGATACCTGTAGGGTTAGGGTTCTGTCTATCTTCTCAAACTTGTAACTTGTTTGGATTAAGATGATGTTTACCTGTGATTCCCGGAATTCCTCGCCGGTACCCTGTCCATTGACCAATCAGAACTCCCCAATCTCCGTCATTGTTCTTTATCAGGATCGCCCTTTGTCCGGCTTTTGGGTTCACAGAAGGACACACCTTAGAATCGCCCAACTGCAAGACGAAATATTCACGGACATAAGTGACCTGGTACACGTGTTGCCTTTTCCAGCGACCTTCTCCTACACCAAATGGCAAGGACTGTTAGATTTTAATTGAAATAAATAATTGCCTTTAAATAGAAATGCTACCTAACTTTAAGTTTCTAAAGACACTTTTGACAGCTGGTATGACACATTTGTACTATGATATGACCAACGGTCGCAATCTTCATGTTACATGATTCATGCTACTTACGAGATCAGATCTTAACCGGCAGCAGTATAACTTACAAGACTTGGGGTAGATAACTGGTCAGATATATACACGGTATAACTTACCAGACTTGGGGTTGGTAACTGGTCAGATATATACACGGTATAACTTACCTGACTTGGGGTTGGTAACTGGTCAGATATATACACGGTATAACTTACCTGAC
>NW_018408516.1:481532-483796 GCF_002113885.1 Mizuhopecten yessoensis
ATCATAAATACCATACAAAAACAGTTCAATACTTATATTTACGTTTTCTCTGCCTCTTATGTTCTTTTTTAACTTATAATTTATATTTAAAATGCCCGCCTTATCGACAGTCCACACAATTTCGCTCAATAGTTTGAACAGCGTATTGTCGCGTGCTGATTGGCAAACAAAGTAGTACTTTGAAATTTTAACAAACGCTTCAATTTTATTCCACAATTCAGTATCAATACAATTGCGTATGATATGTCTATAGTGTGATTTAAGTTTATCAATAGAACTCTGAGCTGAAAGTTAGATTTCAAATTGTTTCGATTTTTCACCGGAACAAATTTCGCGCATGGACAAATACAGTGAACACCGTACATCCGACCTTGTCCTCCACGAGGGAGTTATTTTTGGAAGTTAATTCGAACTTTTCTCTTTGCTCATTTTGTTAAGAATCCAGGCGTGAATGTATTTGTTGATTGTATGGGAACCTGACAACAGTCGGTAGATTCTATAACGGACTCGTTATTTGACATGTCGTCAGAAACTGAGGAACCGTGGATGCGAGACGCGTGAAACTGATAGCGTTTGAAGCGAGTGATCTTGCGGCGGAGCACAGGTTCGTTACAAATGTCTGAAATGTTTATGTGTGGTGTGACTCATATCAATAGATCTGTAACATATGTGTCAGTAGGTCTATAGAGTATGTGTATTTCAGACATTTGTAACGAACCCCTGTTGATCAGTGCAGTGTAACAGACGATATTTCTGATAAACTGCATGAGTGTTAAAATTGTTTCCATTGCCGGTATTGGTGATTTCAACCGATGTGCAGTTTGTACGATATTGCAGACCTTGGTCTTGTTTTTTCGTTGTAATAAAAGAGTTTTTTAATTTAATTTTTTATTTTGCACATAAATTTACAAGGACATTGTCAAATCTCACAATGCCCAGCGATATTTCAGCAGCCGTCATGTTTATTTATATTGGATATTGTAGTTCCGGTCAGTGTTGTATTAATACGCTAAGAATTGTGTCTCGTAATGCATGGTAATTAAAGTCCCATCAACGACACAGCTTTCAAAGAGGCTATATAGTGACAACGCCATGCAAATGTAAATATATGTCTATGACGGTAAAGAAAACAATGGCGGCTTCCCTTTGCGACGCTTGACTGCGACATTACCAGATCAGTGTGTCAATGCGTTTACAAAACGATTGTTATAAATAAATAGAAATGTTCGATATGCTTCTTATATTACTAAATTAAAAATTGAAAGGCGATGAAAAAAAGAAAAATATTACTTTTAAATGTATCCATACATCGATGCAGATTCACTGGAACTATATTACCCTAGCAACCAGGGCTACTGTAGATACCATCGTAGCAACCTGCGTCGACTTTTATTTCAGTGTATGGCATTGGAACATTATTTATGATGTAAATATAAGGATTGACCTTCATTTTGACGGCGGATATGGTAGTATGAACGCAATTGGCAACGAACATATTATATGGTGCGCTAACGAACATATTATTAATGGAGCGCCAATGCGCATCATAGAATATGTTCGTTGCCAACTGCGTTCATACTTCAGCATACGCCGTCAAAATGGAGGTTAATCCTTCAATAGATATTTCATAAAAACAAAACAAACGTGGTTATTACAATCAACATTCTAACCCTTAACTGGGAATTCGTTTTCGTGAAAAGAGAAGCAGCTGGAATTGATGTAGTTTGGAGTGGATGCTCGCCTTTTTACATCGTACTGACATACTTAACATATTTTCCTTAAGAACCATTTTACATGTGGGATACAGACATTGCAACACTTAATGTCTTTTGTAAACTATGTCGCTAGTCTCCATCTACTGCAACACTGAGTGTCTGTATTAAACTATGTCGCTAGTCTCCATCTTCTGCAACTCTAAGTCTCTGTAGTAAACTATGTCGCTAGACTAGTAAGTGTCTTTAGTAAACTATGTCGTTATTCTCCATCTACTACAACACTGAGTGTCTGTAGTAAACTATGTCCCTAGTCTCCATCTACTGCAACACTAAGTCTCTGTAGTAAACTATGTCGCTAGACTACTAAGTGTCTTTAGTAAACTATGTCGTTAGTCTCCATCTACTACAACACTGAGTGTCTTTAGTAAACTATGTCGCTAGTCTCTATCTACTGCAACACTGAGTGTCTGTAGTAAACTATGTCGCTAGTCTCCATCTACTACAACACTGAGTGTCTGTAGTAAACTATGTCGCTAGTCTCCATCTACT
>NW_018408516.1:485344-504538 GCF_002113885.1 Mizuhopecten yessoensis
GGTTGGTAACTGGTCAGATATATACACGGTGTTACTTACCAGACTCGAGGTTGGTAACTGGTCAGATATGTACACGGTATAACTTACAAGACTCGGGGTTGGTAACTGGTCAGATATATACACGGTGTTACTTACCAGACTCGGGGTAGGTAACTGGTCAGATATATACACGGTATAACTTACAAGACTCGGGGTTGGTAACTGGTCAGATATATACACGGTGTTAATTACCAGACTCGGGGTAGGTAACTGGTCAGATATATACACGGTGTTTCTTACCAGACTCGAGGTTTGTAACTGGTCAGATATATACACAGTATAACTTTCCTGACTCGGGTTAGATAACTGGTCAGATATATACACTGTGTTACTTACCTGACTCGGGGTTGGTAACTGGTAACTGGTCAGATATATACACAGTATAACTTATCAGACTCGGGGTTGGTAACTGGCCAGATATATACACGGTGTTACTTACCTGACTCGGGGAAGGTAACTGGGCAGATATATACACGGTGTTAATTACCAGACTGGGGGTAGGTAACTGGTCAGATATTTACACGGTGTTACTTACCTGACTCGGGGAAGGGAACTGGTCAGATATATACACGGTGTTACTTACCAGACTCGAGGTTGGTTACTGGTCAGATATATACACGGTATAACTCACCTGACTCGGGGTAGATAACTGGTCAGATATATACACAGTATAACTTACCTGACTCGGGGGAGGTAACTGGTCAGATATATACACAGTATAACTTACCTGACTCGGGGTAGGTAACTGGTCAGATATATACACGGTATAACTTACCTGACTTGGGGTTGGTAACTGGTCAGATATATACAAGGTGTTACTTACCTGACTCGGGGTAGGTAACTGGTCAGATATGTACACGGTATAACTTACCTGACGCGGCGTAGGTAACTGGTCAGATATATACAGTGTATAACTTACCTGACTCGGGGTTGGTAATTGGTCAGATCCTATGAGATGACCAACAGCCGCCATCTTGTCCTGGTAGAACACCTGTATGGCCGACATCAATAGGGGAAGACTGTGGATGACCCGACAGGTGAACGTCTTTTCGCCCGTGTGATTGACAAACCTGAAAAAGAGTCAAGCGACCTATTTACAGTATTGATATCACTTAGCAATGCAGGTTTTAGCACATGTGTAACCGTTCAGTCTTTTACACGGCATCGCTATTTATTACCGACAAACATAATTAAGGCCTACATGACCACAACACTAATTGCTATTACAGTACTTTTATCTACATTTTATGTAGATTTGCTTTATATATTATATACACGCAGTTAACGTCAGTTTGTAAAATTCACAAATAAATACATATATAGGAAACGTCACAACAGTGCCCCCCACACCAAATAGGGATGTTGGTACATTTCTAATTCCAATAATGCGCATTAAATTAAGCATTGAACTGTTTTTGTATGGTACTTATGATCAATTTGAATGGCACAGCTTTGATCTGTAATCATAAATACCATACAAAAACAGTTCAATACTTATATTTACGTTTTCTCTGCCTCTTATGTTCTTTTTTAACTTATAATTTATATTTAAAATGCCCGCCTTATCGACAGTCCACACAATTTCGCTCAATAGTTTGAACAGCGTATTGTCGCGTGCTGATTGGCAAACAAAGTAGTACTTTGAAATTTTAACAAACGCTTCAATTTTATTCCACAATTCAGTATCAATACAATTGCGTATGATATGTCTATAGTGTGATTTAAGTTTATCAATAGAACTCTGAGCTGAAAGTTAGATTTCAAATTGTTTCGATTTTTCACCGGAACAAATTTCGCGCATGGACAAATACAGTGAACACCGTACATCCGACCTTGTCCTCCACGAGGGAGTTATTTTTGGAAGTTAATTCGAACTTTTCTCTTTGCTCATTTTGTTAAGAATCCAGGCGTGAATGTATTTGTTGATTGTATGGGAACCTGACAACAGTCGGTAGATTCTATAACGGACTCGTTATTTGACATGTCGTCAGAAACTGAGGAACCGTGGATGCGAGACGCGTGAAACTGATAGCGTTTGAAGCGAGTGATCTTGCGGCGGAGCACAGGTTCGTTACAAATGTCTGAAATGTTTATGTGTGGTGTGACTCATATCAATAGATCTGTAACATATGTGTCAGTAGGTCTATAGAGTATGTGTATTTCAGACATTTGTTACGAACCTGTGCTCCGCCGCAAGATCACTCGCTTCAAACGCTATCAGTTTCACGCGTCTCGCATCCACGGTTCCTCAGTTTCTGACGACATGTCAAATAACGAGTCCGTTATAGAGTTGTAGTAGATGGAGCGACATAGTTACTAAAGACACTGAGTGTTGCAGTAGATGGAGTCTAGCTACATAGTTTACTACAGACGCTCAGTGTTGCAGTATATAGAGACTAGCGACATAGCTTACTAAAGACACTTAATGTTGCAGTAGATGGAGACTATCGACATAGTTTACTACAGACTCTCAGTGTTGTAGTAGATTTAGTCTAGCGACATAGTTTCCCACAGACTCTCAGTGTTGCAGTACATAGAAACTAGCGACATAGTTATTACAGAGACGCAGTGTTGCAGTAGATTGAGACTAGCGACATATTTTACTACAGACAGACAGTGTTGTAGTAGGGTTGTTCCGCATAAACGAACAGGCCCTTGCTATTTTGCGTTAAACGCATGCATGCGTTTAACGCAAAATAGCAAGGGCCTGTTCCTAGTCTCCATCTACTATAACACTGAGTGTCTTTATTAAACTATGTCGCTATTCTACATCTACTACAACACTCAGTGTCTTTAGTAACCTATGTGGCTAGTTTCCATATACTCCAACACTGAGTGTCTGTAGTAGACTATGTCGCTAGTCTTCATCTACTACAACACTCAGTGTCTGCAGTAAACTACGTCGCTAGTCTCTATCTACTGCAACACTAAGTCTCTGTAATAAACTACGTCGCTAGTCTCCATCTATTGCAACACAGTTACTAAAGACACTCAGGGTTGCAGTAGATGGAGAAAAAAGAAAAAAAAAAAATTTTTTTTTTTTCTTTTTTCTCCATCTACTGCAACGCTGAGTGTCTTTAGTAACTCTGTCGCTAGTTTCTATCTTCTGCAACACTGAGTGTCTGTAGTAGACTATGTCGCTAGTCCCCATCTACTACAACACTGAGAGTCTGTAGTAAACTATGGCGCTAGCCTCCATATACTACAAAACTAAGTTTCTGTAGTAAACTATTTCGCTAGTCTCTATCTACTGCAACTCTGAGTGTCTGTAGTAGACTATGTCGCTAGTCCCCATCTACTACAACACTGTTTGTCTGTAGTAAACTATTTCGCTAGTCTCTATCTACTGCAACACTGCGTGTATGTAGTAAACTATGTGGCTAGTCTCCATCTATTGCAACACAGTTACTAAAGACACTGAGTGTCTTTAGTAACCTATGTGGCTAGTTTCCATATACTCCAACACTGAGTGTCTTTAGTAGATTATGTCGCTAGCCTTCATCTACTTCGACACTGAGTGTCTTTAGTAACCTATGTGGCTAGTTTCCATATACTCCAACACTGAGTGTCTCTAGTAAATTATGTCGCTAGCCTTCATCTACTTCGACACTGAGTGTCTTTAGTAAATTATGTCGCTAGCCTTCATCTACTGCGACACTGAGTGTCTTTAGTAACTATGTCGCTAGTTTCTATCTACTGCAACACTGAGTGTCTGTAGTAAACTATGTCGCTAGTCTCCCTCTACTGCAACACTGAGTGTCTTTAGTAAACTATGTCGCTAGTATCGATCTATTGCAACACTAAGTGTCTTGAGTAAACTATATCGCTAGTCTCCATCTACTGCAACACTGAGAGACTGTATTAAACTATGTCGCTAGTCTCCATCTCCTACAACCCTGAGTGTCTTTAGTAAACTATGTCGCTAGTATCGATCTATTGCAACACTAAGTGTCTTGAGTAAACTATATCGCTAGTCTCCATCTACTGCAACACCGAGTGTCTTTAGTAAACTATATGTCGCTAGTCTCCATTTACTGAAACACTGAGTCTCTGTAATAAACTATGTCGCTAGTCTCCATCTCCTACAACCCTGAGTGTCTTTAGTAAACTATGTCGCTGGTCTCCATCTACTATAACACTGAGTGTCTTTAGTAAACTATATGTCGCTAGTCTCCATTTACTGAAACACTGAGTCTCTGTAATAAACTATGTCGCTAGTCTCCATCTCCTACAACCCTGAGTGTCTTTAGTAAACTATGTCGCTAGTGTCTATCTACTGCAACACTGAGTGTCTGTAGTAAACTATGTCGCTAGTCTCAATCTACCAGAACACTGAGTGTCTGTATTAAACTATGTCGCTAGTCTCCATCTACTGCAACACTGAGTGTCTGTATTAAACTATGTCGCTAGTCTCAATCTACCAGAACACTGAGTGTCTTTAGTAAACTATGTCGCTAGTCTCGATCTATTGCAACACTAAGTGTCTTGAGTAAACTATATCGCTAGTCTCCATCTATTGCAACACTAAGTGTCTTTAGTAAACTATGTCGCTAGCCTTCCTCTTCTGCAACACTAAGTGTCTTTAGTAAACTATGTGTCCCTAGCCTTTCTCTACTGCCTTCAAAATGATCATTTCTATCAGGCTGAACAACACAGACACTGTTTTCCTCCATTTATCACTTTCACAGTCTTACTTGTGACGCAGGGCGTAGCCATCTTGGTGCCGCCATTTTTATATACATATATATATTTGACAAAGTCGTGGTTGTTTTTATCTGTGTTGGAAAAGTACTAGAATCTGCGATTGATTATTGTTAAAATACTTTAGCGTGGACGGTAAAGAATGCTACTATTCACCCTAAGTCGTAGTTGAACAAAGGAATTCCTCCGTCTGGTTTCTCGTATAATTAAGAAATCAGTCCTTTGGGTATTATATCTTTTGATTTGTCGGATAATGGCGATTCTGGTCATGCTATATTTAGTACCAGCTTCAGCTATATGACGTGCCGGCACAGCAATGATACTACGGTAAGTATAGTCAGGTCAATCACTGAGCCTCCCCAACGGCATATAAAACGACAGTCGGCAAACATCTCAATAAGCTCTGGACGATGATGGCCGGAAGATGAGATCCCGGGGGAGTTTGATAGTCATGAGTTGGGGCACGAACATCGCACGTGTGTGAACTAAGACACGGACCTTCGTACTATGACCTCCAAACTTGACTATTTCGCATCGATCGAAGTAAAGGGTCGCTTCCTAAAAGTAGTTAACCCATAGAACGGTGACATACGACCTAGTAGTGGCTTAAACGTCACTAGTTATATGTAACACAGGAGGAGAAACGTAGGATACATGTCACCGCTGGGGATCAAACCAGCGACCCAAAACTTTCTAGTCCGACGCTCTACCACTAAGCTGAAAATTATGTTAGTCAAAACTAGTAAGGCAAAGGTAGGGCCAATGCCTATGGAGATTTAACATGAGTGTCGGCCCCCGCTTGGAATATCAAAACACGATAAATACAAAAAGGTATAGGTATAGGAAGCTTAAATCAGGAACCGTTAGTTACAGAATTCATTTTAGAATAAACGGGACCTCATTGACTTACACCTGTGTGGGTGTTAAAGGTCCGGTGATACAATTCCTCCTAGAGCATTTAAATGACACAATTACTATAAAAGTATATCAGCATCGTGTTAAACATATTCCAACTGTTATTTTGATACCGAATATTAAACTATTTCAAGAAAGAATTGTTCTTTTTATTAAAGATTTAAGCAGAAAAGTATGTGAAATTTCATTACTAATGCGAAAATTTCCCATTTTCAACACGTTAATTTTCATAGTTTTAAAACGAGTCTATTTTTCATACTTGCTTAAAAGTTGGCTGTTAAAAATATCTTTCAACATCAGGAATTTCAAGAAAATTGACTACCAGTAAATTTGTCAAATAACACTTTTGAGTCTTTCCACTTTTCCTTTAACTTGTGTTTCTTCATGACCAAAAGTCATAGGGTCTGGCTATTTGACAAGTAGATTGTTCATGTGAATGGATTTAAATTTTGTAAACGTTTATGACCTTGACCTTCCTTCAAGGTCACAACAATATAATTTGCTGAAATAAAAGTCTTGTATGGGGAGTCAGACAAGGATACCTTTCCTTGCTTTATATGGCTAGAGTTAACGATATAAAATAATGTTATATTCCTCCATATTTGATTAATGAACGGGCAATAGGCAAAATAAAATAATAACTAGAACTGTAAGATAAAGGCTAACTCATACCCCCGCTCCTATACAAACCACAACTGTAAGCTAAATGTTAACTAAGGCAAAGCATTGCAAAGCAATTTATAGTCCCCCCAGTAACTATTTAAGCATATATGTCACTGACATATATTTCATGTACTCCCTCCCCATGCAAAAACATACTTCCATACCAAATCTTGTTAGTCCAGATGAACCAGTTTTGCTGAAGTCGTCCTAGTAGTTAAGGAAGAGTTGTCAAGACAAAGATTTTTAACTAAAGGGCCATAACTCCATGTACTACCCTGATGTACGCACCCTGATTCACGACATCAGGGGGTAATAACCATGTCTGTAAACATTCATTGAAATCGGCCCAGTAGTTTATAATGCAGACAAAGGTTCTTTTTCTACAAAGGGCCATAACTCCTTTTTAAAGGTTCGGAATGAAAACATACTATTTGGATGCTCAAGGTCAGGGGAAAGCCACCATATCTGTAAACTTTCGTTGAAATTGGCTCCATAGTTTTGGAGGAGTTGTCAGGACAAGTATTTTAACAAAGGGCCATTACTTCGTAAAAAAGGGTCAGATCGAAAAAATAATACCTGGATGCACACCATCAGGTGGAAGGGATCATATCTAAAAACTTTCGTTGATATTGACCCCTTAGTTTTGGAGGTCTTGTCCGGACAAGAATTTTTCAACAAAGGGCCATACCTCTGTAAAAAAAAATCAGAATGTAAAAATAATAATTGTATTCATAAAATGAGGTGGTAGTTATCATATCTGGAAACTTTTGCTGAAATTGGTCCATTTCTTTAGAAGGAGTTGTCCGGACAATCTTTTTCAACAAACGGACAGACAAGCTGATTCCAGTATACCCCCTAACTTTGTTGCAGGGGGTATAATAAAGTGTATGCTAGTTTTACTATTAAGATTATTTTATTGTTTTTATATAATTGCATATCTTTGTCTATAACATAATCTCAACCTTAAGTAGATCTCTAGAGTAAAGATTACTTTGGCAGAATACATATTCATGATTTATAACTACTGCAAATAACTTTTAAAAATGCGTAATATAATAAAGTGTTTTGGTATGATACAAAAAACGAAAATGTATCGGTATTTACCATAATAAACAATGATAATCAAATCTTCAAGCGTATGAATAATTAATTATGCAGTTATTGATCATTTTCATGTATCTACATATGGCAAAAGAATAAAAGAAATCAAATTTGGGGTCAAATGTTGATCCCACCTTTGACACTATGTATAGCATCATTAACAGATGTTGTAAATTGTGTTTTGAGGACACACAGAAACCCGAGACTCGTGGCGTGAAGTCTACAGACATATGCAATATGTGACACCATTCTACAGGAACTGCCCAGTTTACTATAATCTCATTTTACACCAAAAGCCTGTTAAACCTCTTGTCATTACCGGTAATGAGTCGGCTTTACGTATCAGTAGGATGTAGGATTTAACGCGCGTGCATCACCGTTGCAATATTGTAGGATTTGACGCGCGTGCATCACAGTCGCAATATTGTAGGATTTGACGCGCATGCATGCGTTTAACGCAAAATAGCAAGGGCCTGTTCGTTTATGCGGAACAACCGGTTTGTCCGCCTTGAAGTATAATTTTTTTCGGGTAGAAGTCCTGGCGGACCTGCAATTGTTCATGCAGGCCTAGCAAGGCTGTGTTAAGGCTCGCCTGAAAGCAGCATCAGATAACTGGGTCCGACCTTATTTAATAAACGAACAACTGTTGTCCGATCAGTTTGATTGTTTAAACGAAAACGTCACTGGAATCCAAATTTTCTGTAGGATTTGACGTGTGATAACCAGAATCAGAAATTATTTTGACGCGAGTTGATGAGAGTCGGAATGTCATTGTATGTTTACGAAGGTACACCATCGTCGGATTGTGTCTAAGATTGTGCGTAGTTTGGTAATTGGTAGGTTGACGTTGCGTTCCAAAGATGGTGCAGAACGAGCACTACTTTCTTATCTAGCCTTTTGTCACTATTTACACGTGCATACAACACTACAGAGCAGGTGTCTGAGGTTGGCGGAACACCTCGCGCGCGTGAACATCACAACGCAGAAAAAAAAACCAATAATGCCTCATTTAAAGGGAAATAACTCTACACAATTCACAGGCATAAGACCTAAGGGAGATGAAGGTAACGTATTTTCTTAACGATGCGCTAGAAGTTCTCTGATCTGTAAAGCTGCGTCCGTAAACGTCCTCTTGTTACGAAAGAAATATTTGCAACAAAAACAGTACGTCATACGATCAAGGCAAATTAAAATGACACCTGCTTTTCTTTGAAAGTATTTCCTTTCAAAGAATGCAGCTATCGTATTATTTTACGTTTTAAAATTTAAGTCATCAGTAAAACTAATATAAGTGCTTTTCTTAGGTCTTTATATCTATTTAGAATTTCTGGAAGTATTATCAACATCATATTTCATCGGACAGAAGAATTCAAAGATTTCGTTTTCCATAAGCGAATGTGGTAATGCTTTATAGGGTAGGTGTTCAGACGGCGGAGCGGTGCTAACTGGCACTCAGACTCCGGCACCACACTGCACGGCTAATAATAATAGTTCTATCAAGTAATTCTGATTTACAATCTGGCAGCTATCAGCGAAACCTGTATATATGACCAAATGACCTGATTCTAGTATCTGCCGTAATCTCAGAGTGAGGCGCTGATTAGCTAGACATGCCTAGCTGCACCATCATACCCCCCCCCCCCCCCCCCCCCTTTTCAAAAATAAAAAATTAAAATAAAATATCGTAATCTGCTAATATTGTATTGAATATGGAAATTTAACATATTCATTAATTAAAAACATACTCTGATTTCTTTTTATACTGATTCCCCCATCCGAAGGGTGATCCGTAAAATTTCGTTTCTCCGCCGTATTCGACTCTGCGATTAGTAAGGGCATGCTCGACTTTATTTCCAAACATCATGAAAGTTATCTTCTTACTTGCTTTGACGAGCGTCACGTCAAGCTCCACCGAAAGAGCTAACTCATCACTTAAGTTGATCAAGAATTATTTGAGAAGCACCACGAAGGAGGATCGTCTAAATGCTCTGCTTCTTCTTTATGTTCACAGAAACATTTAACTCGATTATGATAAAATAATTGACGATTACGCCATGAGAAATCCGCGTAATATGGTTCTAATGAATCCACTCTAGTCCAACCATTCATTGAAAATGAGAGTCCGTCAGTATTTCTGTGTTCATTTTAGGTTTAGCGTTAAGGTACATTTATACTAGTAACATGTATATTTGGTATAGCATTTTTACTTCCCATCTGGATAGCCTTTGGTATAGTATCATATTGTTTCAATATCCATTAGTGAGTTACTAAGTGACATTGACCTACATTTTGCCATGAAGTGCAAGCACCATATTTATTTATGTACCATATACCACCTATCGGAACTAGACAGTGACATGATTGCTTTAATTTAGTACTGTAGTACAATGACGTCAATTTTTCATATTCAATCATGTATTCCACATTAAAGTCTATAATATTTAGAACGAAAGAACTTTATACTTCAGTGTTTGTCTTGTATCATGTGTGTCGTCCAACGACACCAGAACCTAATCTAAAATAGAGAGATATTTATCAGTCTGGTTACTTCATAATTTGATGCTAAATTGTTGAAATCTAGGAGCTTCTGAGCTACCCCATGAACCCTCTACCAGCGCAACCGTAATTACGCCTCCCGTTCATAAAATCCTGGCCTAGGACTATTGAAATGTTAAGTATGCCTAACGCCTTACACTCTAGAATTTGGAATTTCTCGTTATTGGTCTACTGCTGTTAAGATCCATACAATCATTTTAATATACCATAGACAATTAATGGAGAGAATTCGGCATAAAAAATGTCAAACCCTGACACTTAAACTATAAAATATACATGCTCCAAGTCAGGAACCGTTACATTAGTGCATTTCACAATTATGTTATGTTTCTTAGCAAAAAAAAGGTCCAATTTTTAAGCCTCGCTCCGCTCGTCGAAAGATTTGATTCTACGCCCCCTCTTTCAAATATCCTAGAAACGCCCCTGAATACAATAACCACTGTATAAGATACAGCAATGTGACATAGTACGGTACAATTAGTAGCGGGTCGCTGGTTTACTTGGAAAGTAAACGTTCTGGGCGATGTTCTACAAGGGAGAGAAAACCATATATGACGGGGATGATATACCGTGATTGACATGACGCGGTGTACGGCCGTGCCGTACGTGATACGTGGCGAAGTTACGTCATACACCGTACACCATAATTAACTGTGACGGACGTGACGTGGTGCTCAGTGTCACAGTAATCACCTTCGTTGCTATATATTATGTTTTAGTGTATGTCACGTGACGCCCGTCACGCACAGAGACATACATTTAGCCAACTCTAAAAATAAGATGCTGCAGGTTCTCTTCATCAATGGTATGATTAGTTCTAGTCCGAAAATAGCTCAGTTTTTCAGAACTGTGATGTCCGGGACATGCTGGTATTGAAAGAAAGATTCGAGACTGCAGATCTATTTTAGGAAAATATCGAATGGATTAGCATTTGATGGCCTTCTTCACAGCAGACGTCCACAGTGAACGACGCTGTACGTGCAAACTTAATTACCTGTGTTGTTACCAGTGACGTCACTTTGACTGTTAGCGCGTAACCCATATTAGTTATCCATTGATTTAATTGGCAAAATAAGGTGGAATCACTAAAATATGGAACACATTTTCAAAGGAGCACTGCATGCTATAACGGATGGTCGTGCTAAGTTAACTTTCGTACATGAAACTCGCACGTGGACTTTTGGATGAGTATTGCGAACAACGCTGTGCTATATATTTGAATTCAATAGCTAAATCCTTATCTCTATAGGTAAAAATAGGTAAGGTCGGTTATGATTGGTAGCTTTATATCACTAGAGAAAAGATTACCGGAATGTATTGCCAATTCATTCGAAGTAATAAATAGAGAGGAGGGAATCCAAACCAGGCAATTAATCTAACGGAACTGCAGTGCACGGCGCAATAATATCCTCTTGTTATATTTAGCTTCCAATCAGACTTAACCTTACAAATATATACATTGTGAACGTATACTTTAAGAAGGTGAACAACTTAGGTTATGCCAGTGCAACCACTGATTTGTCCGTTGTCAGAACAGTATAATGTGACCGGGGGTACTATTGTGCTTGGTACATTCGGCAAGGCATTTTAGTGAGACAGCACTATAACGTCGGCAACAGATCCGCGCTATCACCAGGAGGCAGCTACGTGTACTCCAACATATCGTCTGCAGCACACACGCATAATTAAACACATAGATACATACCTTTGAAATACAGAAGTTAATAATAAGACAGCAAACAATGTAAACAAACCAAAACCTACAACTCATATGCTTAACTTACTTGTGAGAGGCGACAAGACAATGGTTGTCCTTCCCAGAGGGGAGCCGAGGGAGCGGGATGGGACCCCACATCTGTTGGATGTGTTCGGGAATGATACAGAAGCGAGGCTCGTAGTTACCGTTTTTGAGGAAGAGAATGCAAGGCCCTGGCTTGCTCTGGACCTGTACATCTGCCGTAAACGAGACCTTGAGGTTGCGTTCCTCGTCCAGCATGACCGTCTCGTTGATCTTTGTGTCCCCACGGTTCAGGTTCTCCACCACCGGAAGCATGTGGAACACGTTTTGTGCCAGCTGCTCCGAACTACTGAAACACATCGGCCGCAACATTTGAACAAGTTTGAATTTGATGCAGTTGTACAACTTCGTGTCAAAGCAAAATGCACTTCCGCTCTTCTTTCTTTCCCATTCCCTTCCTGGTCCCTTGAATGACGTTATGGACGGACCTTCCTTCTCACTGGCCACAAAGTGAATCTTTATCTTAAAGTTCTTAAGTTCCTCAGGAAGTCCCTCAACCTGCATCCGGTCGAGGTGAATGTTTGCCTTCTTTGTTGAGAATGAGAACATTTCGTCTAAGGTGATTGGTTGAAGGCCTGACGGGGGGTCGCCCCGGTACATGGCGCCGAATTCGCTAAAGTTCTCATGGAAAGTCTCCCGCCACAGTTCTCTGGTCCTTTTATCGGCCTGGTTCAACTTTGACTCCATATTACGATCATTGACGGAGTCGTCGTGGTTGAACATTTTGCCTAGAACGCGTGTAGTGTCCTCCTTGTAGACGATGGGGTGTAACTGATGGGAGTGCCAAATTAGATCCATGTCGTAACACGGAACTAGAAAGACTCGCGGGTTTTGAAGTTTCAGATAAAGCATCTTTTGGTAGCGTTTCACAGCATGTTTAAGAAAAACGCGATCGCAATAATGAGGGAGGGACACCTGGTAGGCGAACACACGCTGACGCAGGGCTGCCTCACTTACGTTGTAGGAAAGTTTAGATGCCTCATCCAGCACGAAATCCTCACATTCAGGTAAGCTGCCATTTTTATTGCGGATTTCTAAGTCAAATTTTTCGTTTGGATATTTGGACGTCCATAACTGTTTGGTAATGTCTAAGGCCTTTTCCCTCTCTTTTTCTGACAAAACTTTATGGTTTACAGTAAACCCTACCACGGCTTTACAGTCCTCTTCGTAACTCAGCGGAGCAAGCAGGTGACAGTGCCACACCCACTCTATGTCAAGGGGAGCTACCAGCGTCTTTTCGACATGCTCCGCCGCTAGGGGGAGCCACAGCTTTTCATAACGCCAAACCGCACGACGCAAAATCGTACCGTCATAGAGACTGCGGTTCCGGTCAACCTGTTGTAGGAAGGCTATTTGCTTCAGAGCACTTTCCACTAGGTCCACGCCAAACGTAATCTTCGACTGGAAGTTCTCGATGGAAATGTCCGATATTTCATCCATGATGACAGAACCTGAAAATATTCAAAACAAAATACAGATCTTACAGACTAAGTCTGGGACAAGTTCTATGTTTAAATAGGAAACAAATGAATGATTTGTCGACATGAAGCAGCAAACAGATTTGCTAGCCACACTAGCGCCTTTGTTGTACATATGACAGCCACACTAGCGCCTTTGTATATGACAGCCACAGGTTCCTTGTTGCAGTTATAAAATAGACACTTCATTGAATTTACATTAATAGGATTGTACACGTATAACACACAATATATATAATAAACATTAACCAGAAGAAAAGTTATGAAATACTTACATGTTTATTCAATAAATAGGTCTATAACAGTAATGCAAATGACGCAACACTAATCGGAAACCATTTCATTACATTCATGTCGCTATATTCACATCTGTGCTACAACTCAATTTACGAACCATGAACCATGCATGACAATTAACGAAATGGTATCAGTGTTGCGTCTTACGAGAAATCACCACGACAAGCGAACACTTATGGTGGTGTTACGCTTACACTGACACACGGTAATGTGGGGTTAAGCTGTTCCAGGAATACCGCTTA
The DNA here is from genome assembly GCF_002113885.1 of Mizuhopecten yessoensis. Taxonomy (NCBI): domain Eukaryota; kingdom Metazoa; phylum Mollusca; class Bivalvia; order Pectinida; family Pectinidae; genus Mizuhopecten; species Mizuhopecten yessoensis. The sequence continues at coordinate 499,135 of NW_018408516.1, forward strand.
CACTGACCCACTGCAATGTGGTGTTAAGCTGTTCCAGGAATACCGCTTACACTGACCCACGGTAATGTGGGGTTTGGTAATTACAGTGACCTCCCCTTTAATTTCGTTTTTGGCAACACACTTCCGTTGACCAGATCTCTGTCGGTAACAGCGGCAGACTAACAGGCTGGAGTCCTGGGTTTAAATCTCGGTGTAGCCCCGCTGAATGCTAACACTCAGGACACTGTTATTGATTATATAACGCATATTAATTTTCATCTTTATTATATATGCACATAAAGTCTTGCAATGTATGTTTTTTTTTTTTTCAGAAACGATTTATCAAAGTGATGGTCATTTCGCCAAAAAAAACACTCAATTTGTGTCGTTACAGTAACACATGCACGTACGAGTATCCTTAAGACGTCTACACTGAAACACGGACGGAGATTGGTATTGTTGTCCGTCACGGTGCTATGTATAAAGACTGGCGAAGTGAACTGCCGATGTCTTAAAGTCACGATTGAAGTCGATCTCTTCATTTTGATGTTATATCATAACGTGTCACTGATGATTTATTGGAGCATGTCGATGTGTCATTTGTAATGTATTTTTACGCAACAAAAAAATCAATTCCAAGTTCGTTTTTTGTTTTTTATCCATTTACGTCCCATTGAAGCCTACCATACCCATTAAACCCTATCATGCCCTGGAGCTATGTACCATACCCATATATATACATATATATGTCAGTTAAACATTTTCAATAATAAAAACGGTATTCGTTAAACTTTAGGACAAGCGTTTATACTCGATGGTCGGTAAAGGATCTGTTCACGTTCAGAATGACAAACCGGAAATACATCTGAACTTCCCAGGGTCAAAGGGTACATAAGGGACATTGTAGTTTCCGGTACCGGTAATTTTTACACGTTAACATTTATGGTTATATGCATGCTGTTATCTGTTAATTGCTTCCGTAAATTTATAACAAACGCAATAAAACACCCCACACTGGAAATACTGTGCTGTCAAACACGAAAACCTCACTGGGGCTCACGTGTACTGTCACAGATCAATTGTGGGTCACGTGTCCCGTCACAAAACTCACTTTAGGGCACGTGTACTGTCACAAATCTTACTGAGGTCACGTGTATTGTCACATATCTCACTGGGGTCACGTGTCCCGTCACAAATCTCACTTTAGGGCACGTGTACTGTCACAAATCTTACTGAGGTCACGTTTTCTGTCACAGATCTCACTGGAGTCACGTGTCCAATCACCAAGCTCTCACTAGGGTCACGTGTCCCGTCACAGACCTTACTGGGAATATGTATTAACCGTTAGGTTGATATATATTGCTTCATACTTATAGAGATCCCTTATTCCTTAAAGGTAATATTGGCACCATACTCCTTATATGGTAAAAGTGGCACCTATGAACGACCCCATTTTATACCTGCTGACGATGAGTTATCTTTTTGGTTCATGTTTCGGTTCACGGTAACAGTATATTTTATTTGTTTTTGTCGCTCCGATTCTGACCCGATTATTCTGGACATATTGTGCTGCACTGCCATAGTCTCCCTAATGAAATAACACACGTTTATTTCAGCTACAAATTCATTTTTAATCTTATTATACGGAGGATTACCTACCCGTATGGCGGTACAAACGGAGATCTTCTCTGGTGACACGGAGACATTTGATGTATCACTGACTAGCGTGGAAGTACTTTGAAGAGACGTACACATGTAGTTCACGCGGTGACACCCCGGTACGCGGAGTGTTTTAGTAACAGGTACAAATAAAACGCGTACGAAAGTATCACAGCAATAAGTCGTCCGACAATTTCACTGCTAAGTACTTTAATTAGGTTTTACTTTAATGCAGAACATGGTATACATTTATTTATGTGCAATCTTTTGTTTGATGAAATGTTCTTTCTTGTGTAAATGTGGAATGTCGGACCACGCTCGGCTATTTCCGTGGAATAATTTCGGAGGTAGGCAGAAGATATGTTGGTATCACTTTTGATCACATGACATAAAGATGGCAGCTTACTACTTGTCATCAGAAGAGACGAAATGTACGCTGCTTAATGCCACCAGTGGCAAGAACGCCTTCCGGGATATCTAAACGTTTGCGGAAAGATTTACAGATCGTGCCTTAAAACTCTGTAGAAATTACACATAATCGTAATCTACATCTTCTCCAATCAGGTCCCACGTGTATTTATCTAAATACATATAGTAGTCTTGTTTTAAACAACTATTTTATCAAAGCAATATCTGGTTTCCTAAAATGTTTATATTAATTCATATTCGTGTTAATTTTTTCATTTGCAACATGTCTAAATTATTATGTCTCCTTGTTTATTCCACTTTGGCCATTTGACGGAGAGAATTTATATAGGCTTTGCCTGTTATTCAATCCAATTGATTACGACATCTTGTCAATAAAATTTGATGAAATGAAATGAAATTCATCTTCGAGAAATTTTAGATATACATGTATGTTTCATTTTGTTTTTCGGATTTCTATTATGCCTCATTACCTAAGAAACTTCCACTAACATTCTTATCTGTCTGTCTGTCTGTATGTCTGTCTGTATGTATGTCTATAAAGTGTAATATTTACGTACATAGAACCCTGCTATTTAGGCAGTACACCGGTAAGGTACATCACACTCTGTTACATAGGCTGTTACGGCTACTACGGGTACCTGAAGTGTTATTAAAACAGGCTTACTACGAAACATGTATATATATATAAAAGAGAACTTTGTTTAATAAGTTACACTTCCAGATCCTGGATCAACAAACGCCATTCGTCTCATTACGCTACAATACAAGCTTTGACGGGGTTTTGCATGCATACATACTTTAGTAATAAAAATGTCCACGCAATACCCGATACAGAATATTGAAAACATTTAAACATTCGGTATTTTGACATTCTATCTGTAAATTTGCTTCTGATGAAAATCAAGAATGAACACGGAACAATCAATGAGTGTTACGTTTTATGGTTTTAACGACTGCCGTGTATTTTACTATTTACATGTAACGTCTGTGCAGCTTTGAATTGTGAATATCCCGATACAGAAATAAAACAAACGCCCAATTGGCCCTGGAAGCCATTGATCAAAGCAGACATGCCCGTGGCATTGTTGTGTGACGTCACTGCGGGTTCCAGATCTAATAATGTAAACCTTCGTCAGTTAAGTTAATCCATCACGGTATCGGTCCATTTATCAAAGCCACAAGTTGCCTTTGGCAGCAGATTTGTGTTCGACAAACCACTTTCTATCTGATTTATTCCTACGACAGAGATGGATTGACCTGCAGTAATTGAATAGAGGCAATATAAGCAAAACCGTTATGTTACAGTTACGTCCTGGGTTGTGTACACACGGCCTTCCGGGACAGGCCGGCACCATTCCACGGCCTTCCGGGACAGGCCGGCACCATTCCACGGCCTTCCGGGACAGGCCGGCACCATTCCACGATCTTCTGGGACAGTCTGCATCATCAACGCGACATCTTGTATTTGGCGGGATATGTCTGGCGTCGTACAGTGCATCGTACACACGGACGTGTCAAGTCTGGTGTCGTTTATATATGATATAGAGGGACATGTCCAGCGTCGTACAAAGTCTGGTGTCGTTTATATATGATATAGAGGGATATGTCCAGCGTCGTACAAAGTCTGGTGTCGTTTATATATGATATAGAGGGATACGTCCAGCGTCGTACAAAGTCTGGTGGAACAGGTATGCGCCGTGCGACGTCGTTTACATACATGAATTGGCAGGACACGTGCGTGTCGTACAAAAAGTCTGGTGGAACAGGTATGCGCCGTACATACGTGATCTAGCGGACCACGTACGACGTCGTTTACATACATGAATTGGCAGGACACGTGCGTGTCGTACAAAGAGCGCGCTAGCACGTCTCCCAGAGTCATACAAGTTCAAGTTCAATTTGTTTATTTAAGTGTCACATATCACAATTACATTTATGTTCATTAATACATATAAAATACTTGAACAAAACATAAATCAATTCCATTGGTACATATAAAATACTTGCAGTTGGCTGTTTCCTAGAACTTAAAATAGTTTGTTTAACATAAAAACCCCCCAAAAAAAACACTTGTAATAGGGATCAATATCGACATTAGATTATTGTGAGACTACCCTTCTTATTATTATTAACATGGAGGTTGCAGTGACTCAAAGTTCGCTATCTTAGGGTTGGGGAGAGCCCTACCAGCGAAGACAGGTCGCTCTGCGCCACTGCAATCATATGATGTAACTTTAATTTTTTTTTTTTTTTTTTTTATCAGTTTAAAAAAAGGAATAACAGGTTAAAAGTAATTGAGAAATCGATTGGCTCCAAGCGGTTGGGGAGAGCTCTACCGGCGAGGGCTTCTTGAGGTCCCTTCTTAAGTTTACATTTAATAGTTTAAAACACGGTTAAAAGGGCAAAATTTTAGTATTGATCAATAATTAACAAATTAAATAATATTTCAAGGTCTATGACCTATGGTTATAACAGGTTAAAAGGAAATTGAGAAAACGATTAGCTTCAAGCGGTTGGGCCAGTCCCTACCAGCGAGGGCTTTTCGAAGTCCCATCTCAAAGGTACATTTACAACTTTAAAACACGATAGAGAAAAATAAACTTTAAACATTGATCAATGGCTTTAATATATTTAAGAATATTTCAAAGTTAAAGGGAGCTTACCCACTTATAAACCAAACCCCTGCATTGATCCCTGGTAAAAAAATATGTATTTTTAAATAAAACATGTAATTTAATGTGATACTCAGCCGGATACGGCTTACGAGACACTAATTAATTATTTGCATTGTAGTAAAATACTAGACGCACAAAGAACTGCGTCGTCTGTACATGTTATACAAATCATTTGCTAGTGGTATTTGTAGTTCCTCAGAAGACATTAAGTACTTGAATTTGTCTGCATCACTAAGATTAGTGAAATCGGTACATATGTTTTTTACCACATCAAATAGAGTTGATCTAATATCATTATACACAGTACATTTCATTAAAAAGTGGAATTCATCTTCTATACAGTTATTTACATTTGTACACAATTTACATATGCGTTCTTGAAGAGGAATCACCGGTTTGGCGAATCTACCAGTTTCAACTGCTAGGGGTAGCGAGCCGCATCTAAAATTAAATAGCACCCTTCGTTTGCTTTTCTGGCGAACCAGTTTGACAAATGAGCTAGGTCTTAGCTCTGATTTAAACGTTCTGTAGGTTCTTAATTTATTACCATTTGCATTTAAGCTATCATTCCACACCGATTTGTACCATTCGTCAGCATCTAGAATATTTAACTTTTCTTTCACTTTTCCAATCCTGTGTTTGACAGAAAAATTTGAGTTAAC
>NW_018408516.1:509506-524654 GCF_002113885.1 Mizuhopecten yessoensis
AAAAAAATGTATTTTTAAATAAAACATGTAATTTAATGTGATACTCAGCCGGATACGGCTTACGAGACACTAATTAATTATTTGCATTGTAGTAAAATACTAGACGCACAAAGAACTGCGTCGTCTGTACATGTTATACAAATCATTTGCTAGTGGTATTTGTAGTTCCTCAGAAGACATTAAGTACTTGAATTTGTCTGCATCACTAAGATTAGTGAAATCGGTACATATGTTTTTTACCACATCAAATAGAGTTGATCTAATATCATTATACACAGTACATTTCATTAAAAAGTGGAATTCATCTTCTATACAGTTATTTACATTTGTACACAATTTACATATGCGTTCTTGAAGAGGAATCACCGGTTTGGCGAATCTACCAGTTTCAACTGCTAGGGGTAGCGAGCCGCATCTAAAATTAAATAGCACCCTTCGTTTGCTTTTCTGGCGAACCAGTTTGACAAATGAGCTAGGTCTTAGCTCTGATTTAAACGTTCTGTAGGTTCTTAATTTATTACCATTTGCATTTAAGCTATCATTCCACACCGATTTGTACCATTCGTCAGCATCTAGAATATTCAACTTTTCTTTCACTTTTCCAATCCTGTGTTTGACAGAAAAATTTGAGTTAACGATGTCATTTAAATTCTTATCCTCAATCGTTTTTAAAATTCTAGAGTCCCAAGATTTTTTCAGGCCTACTGACCATGTATGTACCTTTTTCATGAGTCTGTTATCATCACAAGATTTTATTCTTAAAAATAAACGTATTGTTTCTAAAAACTGATTTACGTTACAAGAGTGCCATCCCATATCGCCTCGTAGTGCCAAGTTACTTGCTCGACGAAAGGCACCTAAAAAATATCTGCAGGCTTTGTTCATTACGACAGAGACTTCTTTGTATTTATTCATACATATACGGTTAGGCGGAACAAGGCTCTACATATACGTAGTCATGTCGAAAAGGACATAACACGATGTATTTAGATACGTGGGAGAGAAAATGCTTGTCAAAGTGTAACGGACCCCATTCCCACAAATATATTGCATAACATTTTAAAGCATTTACCTAAAACCTAAAATACGGCACAGTACACCGACCAGAAAGATACAGTTCATTCCTACAAAAAGTGAGTTATGTTTTACCCTGTACTTCTGTCAGAAAGTTGTAGCGCAGTGCTATTTAAGTTTATTTAGCATGGTAACAAACTTCAGCGGCATGCCGAGCTCCATGCCGTGTGTTCCCACACACCGATCAGATGTGTGCATAGTGTAGCGCACAAATAAACCCTGCTACTGGACGTCGTCTTTGAACTGGTGCACGCGGACAGATTTTATGGATAGCGGTAATAGCCACTGTTACAGGTCCTTGTGGAGTAGTAATACGCGGTTCTGAGGCAACAGCTACGCCGGGCCAAACAGAGCTTACGTTTTATTTATCAGGTTAAACAAACAGTTCATTCAGATAAATGTCAACATGTCAATTTGATATCTGTTCTCAAGAAGATGAAGAAAGCCCACGATTCTATACTGAGTCGGCGCCTCGTACAATCAAAGGGTTACATGAAGTCATTACTTATTAAACGTCGCTGGACAGGCTGTGGTGGTACCGCTTAGCAATCATGTTTAGTATTTGATTAACAGAACCAATGAGATAGTTACACATAAATACACATACCAGTTATCGGTAAAAAAAAAAACGTCAGCAACAACCCAAACGTTGGGCTGACAGTCGTTACACAAATATAGAAGAACAATGGGGAAATGGGTAAGGGACTTGACATTCTGACTTGACTTGACAGCTCATTCTGAGGGGTGATAAAACATATTTAACTAGCATCAAAAATTACTACAGCGTGCGTACGTCAAACGTTCAAAGGACACTCGGTAGAGCAGGATATCAACCGAGCTCGACGCTTGGTCAAGAAGGCTTTCTCTTCATGTACCAAGACAGCATGACGATGGGTAGATCAGGTTTTCTTTCAGTTAGGTAATGTCAACAAAGCATGACGCTTGGTAAAGCAGACTTTCTTACTTAGGTTGGGCTAATAGACCATGACGCTCGTTATTGGGTTAATATACCATTACGTTCGGTCAAGCAGGTTTCTCTTGCGTTATGCGTTACATGTATATATCAAAAGAACATCAAGCTCGGTAAAGCTGACTCTCTCCAGAACGGAATTAGCCCAACAGTCAGGTACCGTTAAAATTGAAGATATATTCCAGAAAATCAATACGCCTGTAAAGTTAAACTGGTATTAATGCACTTTCATTGTTTCTCCCTCGATATGCGATAATTTGGACACATAAGTATGACAGCTGTGCCGATACCACTTTCCCGACGCAGACAGCTGCTTCGATAGAATATGAATCGACTTCAATGAATAATCGTTTATTTCCCAAGGATAACATCAATTTGCATGCTTTATTATATTTTTTTCATTACTAATGTTAAGCTAAGTTTTATTATCTTTGTATTACTTAAGTAGGCAGTAGTATTATTCACATTGAACATTGGACATTAGCAATTGTCTACGATCAGACATCATTGTAAATGCTAGGTTGTCCAGTAAAAAGTCCTGTTCTATAATTCCAGTGTTCAATTAAGTTCTGAGTGGTTCAAGGATAACATAATTCTCTTTATTCCTGTTTATTTGTGATCCACCAAACCCATTTGTATTTCATTTATCCTCTTACACATCGTCTACGTATATAGCTACTGTTTGTGATGTGTAGCTAGTGTTTAAGTTATATACATGTAGCTACTGTTTATAACTATACGCTGTATAGCTACCGGTTTGTTTTGTATAGCTACGGGTTGTTTTGTATACCACGGTTTGTTTTGTATAGCTACGGTTTGTTTTGTATAGCTAAGTTTTCTGCTGTTTAGCTACTCTGTATTATTTTACTACATTTGTACAGTTTACGTTGAACGTCTGTTTACTTTTAATACCTACTGTGTATATAACTTAGCTAATATTTGTGTTGTAAAACTACCGCTAGACAGAAACGATAACAACCTAAAATGATTTGCTTCCTCAATCTTGTTGGATGTTATCTGGTGAAAAACTATTTCATTTCGTGGCTACGCTAGCCTGTATTACATAAGTTAAGACGAAGAAACAATTAATTCGTGCACATCACATACCTAACTGATTAAACACTAACGTAAAATAATGTGCATTAAAGCCATTTCCAAATCGCAATTTCTCTTACGGAACATACTGTACTGGTTTAAGTGCGATTAGGAAGAAAGTGAGCACGCGGCAGCAATTACTGCATCAGGAGAGATCCAAGTCCGCTTTACCAAATTACTGGTAATTATTTCGGAATAAAAAAGTACACAAATGAACAGCAGACCTTTAAAGCACGTGTAAATGTCTGCATTCCTGGACAACAACAAAAAATGAGTTTCACGGTGAGAAGTTTTTTCCTCCAAGTAATAAAACCAATGAACGGGTGGCCTGTTTGTCCGTGTCACAAGTGAGCACAGTCGACAGTGGTTGTTGTAATTAGTGAAAGTCCTTATACAGTCTAGCTGGAAAGACATTTCATAATGTAGCTTAGGAACGATAAGTCTAAAGTGAAATACAAATTGAGAGTTTTGGGTTGTCTACCCTTACCGGTTATTGTTCATCAGCTTTGCATCTTGGGACGGAGGAGACGTCGGGTACGGGTTCGGAGTCGCTATAGAGAACGGAGCAACACCAATCCCTGATCAGTAGCTAGCTGCCCGATCGCCCCTTCTCAATTACGGGGATGTTTATTCATGAAGACTGCTTCATCAAACCGTGACAATATATATGAACGTCAATTAATTTGACCGTGACAGACTTATTATACGAGACGTCACACATACTCGACCGTGAAAATATCGTTACTGTGATGTTGTTTTGGTTTTATACTTTCTTCGTACTCCGATATAATGATAACGATAATGAGGTTAAACAGAAATAACGACAGATGACGCTGTATGAATCGCTCGATCTTCCGTATAATGTGGATGATGTATAACCAGGAATTATTAATTAACATTCCCCGTCACCGCGAACATCCGTAGAGCGGAAGTAACGAGGAGAGAAACGAGCAGAGTTGTCCTGTGAACCCGGAAACACATCTGTCTGATTCGTCCGTCTATTTCCGGGCACGTGGAGTCAAATTTGAAAGCGCAGGGAGTCGGAAAGATCAATCATCGTATCAAAAACATATAAATTTTATAAGAAGAAATCAATGATACGGTCTGGACCCCGCCAGTACCGCGTGATGAATGGCCAAGTATCTACTTATACAGCACAACAAACATATCTCCTGATCAAGTACACGTAATATAGAAATACAGAGCAGTGATCTCGTTAGTTAAGTTGCGTATTCATACCAATGTAAAACTAATAAGATAACAAATTCAACTTACCTAAATCAATGGATAGATACATTGTCTTGACCTAAATCAATGAATAGATACAATGTCTTGACCTAAATCAATGGATAGATACAATGTCTTGACCTAAATCAATGGATAGATACATTGTCTTGGCCTAAATCAATGGATAGATACATTGTCTTGACCTAAATCAATGGATAGATACAATGTCTTGACCTAAATCAATGGATAGATACAATGTCTTGACCTAAATCAATGGATAGATACATTGTCTTGACCTAAATCAATAGATAGGTAAGGGCCTACTATGTCAGAAGAACTTAAGCTCAACTGAGCCGTGTATCGGGTATGGTTATGTAACTAAGTACCCAATCAGCCAATGAGAGAATGGGAAAGGGGTGGAGCGAATTGCACACCCCCCCCCCGCCCCCAAAGTTTGTTTTGTTCAGCGATCGGGAACCACTGCAAACAATACAATAGTGAACATAGCCTAAATTGCCAACTTGAAATATCTTTTTTATGTCTGTGGTTTGAATAGCAAAAATAGTTAAAGTGTGCGATTTCATCCTATAGCAAGTTTCTAATTCTCCGAGACTAGGTCTGGTGCTAATAAGCTGCAGGCGTGATTGATGTTAGGCAGTGGCGATTAAGGGGTTGGTTTGGCTCACTGATTTAAATTCAATTGAATTTAGAGGCCATAACTATGCTTCAATTACAAAATAACAAAAGGTCACAGAAAAAATATTCAGATGAAGCCAAGTATACCGGCTTCCTCGAAACTGTCGCTAGCGGTGATGCCATTTTACGGATGGATACAGATAATGCTAAAAACATAAACAGAACGAAACAAGTATCGCTTTCGTTAGTTTATATGGACCAAGTGGGTTAATCCGGAAAATAAAATGACCGCTCGCGCCAGTTTTGAAATGGCTTGTGAAGAAGTCGGTACTTCGGACCAAACATCAGGTTAGACATGCGTGAATGTTCTCATTAATGTGAACGGTCCGCCATTGTATCACAGAGGAGAGTCAGGGGTGTGATGTGAACGGTCCGCCATTCTTGCACAGAGGAGAGTCAGGGGTGTGATGCGAACGGTCCGCCATTGTATCATAGAGGAAAGTCAGGGGTGTGATGTGAACGGTCCGCCATTGTATCACAGAGGAGAGTCAGGAGTGTGATGTGAACGGTCCGCCATTGTATCACAGAGGAAAGTCAGGGGTGTCATGTGAACGGTCCGCCACTATACCACAGAGAGAATCAGGGGTGTTTTGTGAACGGTCCGCTATTGTATCATAGAGGAGAGTCAGGGGTGTGATGTGAACGGTCCGCCATTGTACCACAGAGGAGAGACAGGGTTGTGATGTGAATGGTCCGCCATTGTATCACAGAGGAGAGACAGGGTTGTGATGTGAACGGTCCGCCATTGTATCATAGAGGAAAGTCAGGGGTGTGATGTGAACGGTCCGCCATTGTATTACAGAGGAAAGTCATGGGTGTGATGGGAACGGTCCGCCATTGTATCATAGAGAGAGTCAGGGGTATGATGTGAACGGTCCGCCATTGCACCACAGAGGAAAGTCATGGGTGTGATGTGAACGGTCCGCCATTGTATCACAGAGGAGAGTCAGGGGTGTGATGTGAACAGTCCGCCATTGTACCACAGAGGAAAGTCAGGGGTGTGATGTGAACGGTCCGCCATTGTATCACAGAGGAGATGTGAACGGTCCGCCATTGTACCACAGAGAGATGTGAACGGTCCGCCATTGCACCACAGAGGAAAGTCAGGGGTGTGATGTGAACGGTCCGCCATTGTATCACAGAGGAGATGTGAACGGTCCGCCATTGTACCACAGAGAGCCAGGGGTGTGATGTGAACGGTCCGCCGTTGTATTACAGAGGAATGGCAGGGTGTGATGTGAACGGTCCGCCATTGTATCATAGAGAGAGTCAGGGGTGTGATGTGAACGGTCCGCCATTGTATCACAGAGGAAAGACAGGGGTGTGATGTGAACGGTCCGCCATTGTATCACAGAGGAGATGTGAACGGTCCGCCATTGTACCACAGAGAGCCAGGGGTGTGATGTGAACGGTCCGCCGTTGTATTACAGAGGAATGGCAGGGTGTGATGTGAACGGTCCGCCATTGTATCATAGAGAGAGTCAGGGGTGTGATGTGAACGGTCCGCCATTGTATCACAGAGGAAAGACAGGGGTGTGATGTGAACGGTCCGCCATTGTATCACAGAGGAAAGTCAGCGATGTGATGTGAACGGTCCGTCATTGTACCATAGACGAAAGCCAGGGGTGTGATGTGAACGGTACGCCAATGTATCACAGAGGAAAGCCAGGGGTGTGATGTGAACGGGCCGCCATTGTATCACAGTTAAAAGTCAGGGGTGTGATGTGAACGGTCCGCCATTGTATTACAGAGAGTTAGGGGAGTGATGTGAACGGTCCGCCATTGTATCACAGAGGAAAGACAGGGGTGTGATGTGAACGGTCCGTCATTGTATCACAGAGAGAGTCAGGTGTGTGATGTTAACGGTCCGCCATTGTATCACAGAGAGAGTCAGGGGTGTGATATGAACGGTCCGCCATTGTACCACAGAGGAGAGTCAGGGGTGAGATTTGAACGGTCTGTCATTGTATCACTGAGAGAGCCAGGGGTGTGATGTGAAGGGTCCGCCATCGTATCACAGAGATAGCAAGGGTTTTGATGTGAACAGCCCGCCACTGTATCATAGAGAGAGAAAGGGGTGTGATGTGAACGGTCCGCCATTGTATCACAGAGGAGAGTCAGGGGTGTGATGTGAACATTCCGCCATTGTATCATAGAGAGAGACAGGGGTGTGATGTGAACGGTCCGCCATTGTATCATAGAGAGAGTCAGGGGTGTGATGTGAACGGTCCGCCATTGTATCACAGAGGAAAGTCAGGGGTGTGATGTGAACGGTCCGCCATTGTATCACAGAGGAAAGTCAGGGGTGTGATGTGAACGGTCCGCCATTGTACCACAGAGGAAAGTCAGGGGTGTGATGTGAACGGTCCGCCATTGTATCACAGAGGAAAGTCAGGGGTGTGATGTGAACGGTCCGCCATTGTATCACAGAGGAAAGTCAGGGGTGTGATGTGAACGGTCCGCCATTGTATCACAGAGGAAAGTCAGGGGTGTGATGTGAACGGTCCGCCATTGTATCACAGAGGAAAGTCAGGGGTGTGATGTGAACGGTCCGCCATTGTATCACAGAGGAAAGTCATGGGTGTGATGGGAACGGTCCGCCATTGTATCATAGAGAGAGTCAGGGGAATGATGTGAACGGTCCGCCATTGCACCACAGAGGAAAGTCAGGGGTGTGATGTGAACGGTCCGCCATTGTATCACAGAGGAAAGTCATGGGTGTGATGTGAACGGTCCGCCATTGTATCACAGAGGAAAGACATGGGTGTGATGTGAACGTTACGCCATTGTATTACAGAGGAAAGACATGGGTGTGATGTGAACGGTCCGCCATTATATCATAGAGAGAGTCAGGGGTGTGATATGAACGGTCCGCCATTGTATCACAGAGGAAAGTCAGGGGTGTGATGTGAACGGTCTGCCATTGTATCATAGAGGAAAGACAAGGGTGTGATGTGAACGACCCGCCATTGTATCACAGAGGAGAGTCAGGTGTGTGATGTGAACGGTCCGCCATTGTACCACAGAGAGGGTCAGGGGTGTGATGTGAACGGTCCGCCACTGTATCATAGAGAGAGTCAGGGGTGTGATGTGAACGGTCCGCCAGTGTATTACAGAGGAAAGTCATGGGTGTGATGGGAACGGTCCGCCATTGTACCATAGACGAAAGCCAGGGGTGTGGTGTGAACGGTCCGCCATTGTACCACAGAGGAAAGCCAGGGGTGTGATGTGACCGGCCCGCCATTGTATCACAGTGGAAAGCCAGGGGTGTGATGAGAACGGCCCGCCATTAGAGAGGGTCAGGGGTGTGATGTGATCGGTCCGCCACTGTATCATAGAGAGAGTCAGGGGGGTGAAGTGAACGGTCCGCCATTGTATCACAGGGGAGAGTCAGGTGTGTGATGTGAACGGTCCGCCATTGAATTACAGAGGAAAGTCATGGGTGTGATATGAACGGTCCGCCACTGTATTATAGAGAGAGTCAGGGGTGTGATGTGAACGGGCCGCCATTGTATCACAGAGGAAAGCCAGGGGTGTGATGTGAACGTCCCGCCATTGTATCACAGTGGAAAGCCAGGGGGGGGATGAGAACGGCCCGCCATTGTATCACAGAGGAAAGGCAGGGGTGTGATGTGAACGGTCCGCCATCGTATCACAGAGAGAGCAAGGGTTTTGATGTGAACAGCCCGCCATTGTATCATAGAGAGAGTCAGGGGTGTGATGTGAACGGTCCGCCGTTGTATCACAGAGGAAAGTCAGCGATGTGATGTGACCGGTCCGTCATTGTACCATAGACGAAAGCCAGGGGTGTGATGTGAACGTCCCGCCATTGTATCACAGTGGAAAGCCAGGGGGGGGATGAGAACGGCCCGCCATTGTATCACAGAGCAAAGTCAGGGGTGTGATGTGAACGGGCCGCCATTGTATCACAGAGGAAAGCCAGGGGTGTGGTGTGAACGGTCCGCCATTGTACCACAGAGAGAGCCAGGGGTGGGATGTGAACGGTCCGCCAATGTATCACAGAGGAAAGCCGGGGGTGTGATGTGAACGGCCCGCCATTGTATCACAGTGGAAAGCCGGGGGTGTGATGAGAACGGCCCGCCATTGTATCACAGAGAGAGAAAGGGGTGTGATGTGAACGGTCCGCCAATGTATCACAGAGGAAAGCCAGGGGTGTGATGTGAACGGCCCGCCATTGTATCACAGTGGAAAGCCAGGGGTGTGATGAGAACGGCCCGCCATTGTATCACAGAGGAAAGTCAGGGGTGTGATGTGAACGGTCCGCCATTGTATCACAGAGGAAAGTCAGCGATGTGATGTGAACGGTCCGTCATTGTACCATAGACGAAAGCCAGGGGTGTGATGTGAACGGTACGCCAATGTATCACAGAGGAAAGCCAGGGGTGTGATGTGAACGGGCCGCCATTGTATCACAGTTAAAAGTCAGGGGTGTGATGTGAACGGTCCGCCATTGTATTACAGAGAGTTAGGGGAGTGATGTGAACGGTCCGCCATTGTATCACAGAGGAAAGACAGGGGTGTGATGTGAACGGTCCGTCATTGTATCACAGAGAGAGCCAGGGGTGTGATGTTAACGGTCCGCCATTGTATCACAGAGAGAGTCAGGGGTGTGATATGAACGGTCCGCCATTGTACCACAGAGGAGAGTCAGGGGTGAGATTTGAACGGTCTGTCATTGTATCACTGAGAGAGCCAGGGGTGTGATGTGAAGGGTCCGCCATCGTATCACAGAGATAGCAAGGGTTTTGATGTGAACAGCCCGCCACTGTATCATAGAGAGAGAAAGGGGTGTGATGTGAACGGTCCGCCATTGTATCACAGAGGAGAGTCAGGGGTGTGATGTGAACATTCCGCCATTGTATCATAGAGAGAGACAGGGGTGTGATGTGAACGGTCCGCCATTGTATCATAGAGAGAGTCAGGGGTGTGATGTGAACGGTCTGCCATTGTATCATAGAGAGAGTCAGGGTTGTGATGTGAACGGCCCTCCATTGTATCATAGGTCCGCCATCGTATCACAGAGAGAGCAGGGGTTTGGATGGGAACAGCCCGCCATTGTATCACGGAGAGAGTCAGGTTTGTGATGTGAACGGTCCGCCATTGCACCACAGAGGAAAGTCATGGGTGCGATGTGAACGGTCCGCCATTGCACCACAGAGGAAAGTCATGGGTGCGATGTGAACGGTCCGCCATTGCACCACAGAGGAAAGTCATGGATGTGATGTGAACGGTCCGCCAATGTATCACAGAGGAAAGCCAGGGGTGTGATGTGAACAATCCGCCATTGTACCATAGAGAGAGTCAGGGGTGTGATATGAACGGTCCGCCATTGTACCACAGCGGAAAGTCAGGGGTGGGATGTAAACGGTCCGCCATTGTATCACAGAGAGAGTCAGGTTTGTGATGTGAACGGTCCGCCACTCTTGCACAGAGGAGCGTCAGGGGTGTGATGTGAACGGTCGGTCATTGTATCACAGAGAGAGTCAGGGGGGTGATGTGAACGGTCCGCCATCGTATAAAAGAGAGAGTCAGGGGGGTGATTTGAACGGTCCGCCATTGTATAAAATAGAGAGTCAGGGGTGTGATGTGACCATTCCGCCATTGTATCATAGAGAGAGTCAGTGTTGTGATGTGAACGGCCCTCCATTGTATTATTACAGGGGAATGGCAGGGTGTGATGTGAACGGCCCGCCATTGTATCACAGAGAGAGTCAGGTGTGTGATTTAAACGTCCCTCCATTGTTTAACAGAGAGAGACAGGGGCGTGATGTGAACGGTCTGCCATTTTATCATTGAGAGAGTCAGGGTTGTGATGTGAACGGTCCGCCATCGTATCACAGAGAGAGCCAGGGGAGTGATGTGAACGATCCGCCATTGTATCATAGAGAGAGGCAGGGGTGTGATATGAACGGTCCGCCTTTGTCCCACAGAGGAGAGTCAGGGGTGTGATGTGAACGGTCCGCCATTGTATCACAGAGGAGAGTCAGGGGTGTGATGTGAACGTTCCGCAATTGTATCATAGAGAGAGACAGGGGTGTAATGTGAACGGTCCGCCATTGTATCATAGAGAGAGCCAGGGGTGTGATGTGAACAATCCGCCATTGTATCATAGAGAGAGTCAGGGGTGTGATGTGAACGGTCTGCCATTTTATCATTGAGAGAGTCAGGGTTGTGATGTGAACGGCCCTCCATTGTATCATAGAGAGAGTCAGGTGTGTGATGTAAACGGCCCTCCATTGTTTAACAGAGAGAGACAGGGGTGTGATGTGAACGGTCCGCCATTGTATCACAGTGGAAAGCCAGGGGTGTGATATGAACGGTCCGCCATTGTACCACAGAGGAAAGTCAGGGGTGTGATGTAAACGGTCCGCCATTGTATCACAGAGGAAAGCCAGGGGTGTGATATGAACGGTCCGCCATTGTACCACAGAGAAAAGTCAGGGGGGTGATGTGAACGGTCTGTCATTGTATCACAGAGAGAGCCAGGGGTGGGATGTGAACGGTCCGCCATCGTATCACAGAGAGAGCCAGGGGTTTGATGTGAACAGCCCGCCATTGTATCATAGAGAGAGTCAGGTGTGTGATGTAAACGGCCCTCCATTGTTTAACAGAGAGAGACAGGGGTGTGATGTGAACAGTCCGTCATTGTATCATAGAGAGAGTCAGGGGTGTGATGTGAACGGTCCGCCATTGTATCATAGAGAGAGTCAGGGGTGTGATGTGAACGACCCTCCATTGTATCATAGAGGAAAGTCAGGGGTGTGATGTGAACGGCCCTCCGTTGTATCACAGAGAGAGTTAGGGGTGTGATGTGAACGGTCCGCCATTGTATCACAGAGGAGAGTCAGGGATGTGATGTGAACGTTCCGCCATTGTATCACAGAGTCAGGGGTGTGATATGAACGGTCCGCCATTGTATCACAGAGAGAGTCATGGGTGTTATGTGAACGGCCCTCCATTGTATCATAGAGAGTCAGGGTGTGATATGAACGGTCCGCCATTGTATCACAGAGTCAGGGGTGTGATGTGAACGGCCCTCCATTGTATCACAGAGGAGAGTCAGGGGTGTGATGTGAGGGCCCTCCATTGTTTCACAGATGAGAGTCAGGGGTTTGATGTGAACGGTCCGTCATTGTATCACAGAGTCAGGGGTGTGATGTGAACGGTCCGTCATTGTATCACAGAGTCAGGGGTGTGATGTGAACGGCCCTCCATTGTATCACAGAGGAGAGCCAGGGATATGATGTGAACTACCCGTCAATGTATTTATGTGTTTATCATGCAACAACTTAAAAGCAGACGGCTGTCCACTTTAATAAACATACCTTATTTTATTAACTGTGCACGTGCGCTGGTTTACAAAGTCTCGGGCGTTTAATAGAGTTCGTTTGAGCGTAATACATCATACAAATAAATCGTCACTCCATTATCTTGCTTTACCTGGATGGTCACTACCGAAGAAGATTGATCTGCCTTTAATCTTTTACTTGATATATACAATTTGTCTGCCATTGCTCCATTATATAGGTCGGCCATGTACTCCCAATTTGTCTGCCATTGCTCCATTATATAGGTCGGCCATGTACTCCCAATTTGTCTGCCATTGCTCCATTATATAGGTCGGCCATGTACTCCCAATTTGTCTGCCATTGCTCCATTATATAGGTCGGCCATGTACTCCCAATTTGTCTGCCATTGCTCCATTATATAGGTCGGCCATGTACTCCCAATTTGTCTGCCATTGCTCCATTATATAGGTCGGCCATGTACTCCCAATTTGTCTGCCATTGCTCCATTATATAGGTCGGCCATGTACTCCCAATTTGTCTGCCATTGCTCCATTATATAGGTCGGCCATGTACTCCCAATTTGTCTGCCATTGCTCCATTATATAGGTCGGCCATGTACTCCCAATTTGTCTGCCATTGCTCCATTATATAGGTCGGCCATGTACTCCCAATTTGTCTGCCATTGCTCCATTATATAGGTCGGCCATGTACTCCCAATTTGTCTGCCATTGCTCCATTATATAGGTCGGCCATGTACTCCCAATTTGTCTGCCATTGCTCCATTATATAGGTCGGCCATGTACTCCCAATTTGTCTGCCATTGCTCCATTATATAGGTCGGCCATGTACTCCCAATTTGTCTGCCATTGCTCCATTATATAGGTCGGCCATGTACTCCCAATTTGTCTGCCATTGCTCCATTATATAGGTCGGCCATGTACTCCCAATTTGTCTGCCATTGCTCCATTATATAGGTCGGCCATGTACTCCCAATTTGTCTGCCATTGCTCCATTATATAGGTCGGCCATGTACTCCCAATTTGTCTGCCATTGCTCCATTATATAGGTCGGCCATGTACTCCCAATTTGTCTGCCATTGCTCCATTATATAGGTCGGCCATGTACTCCCAATTTGTCTGCCATTGCTCCATTATATAGGTCGGCCATGTACTCCCAATTTGTCTGCCATTGCTCCATTATATAGGTCGGCCATGTACTCCCAATTTGTCTGCCATTGCTCCATTATATAGGTCGGCCATGTACTCCCAATTTGTCTGCCATTGCTCCATTATATAGGTCGGCCATGTACTCCCAATTTGTCTGCCATTGCTCCATTATATAGGTCGGCCATGTACTCCCAATTTGTCTGCCATTGCTCCATTATATAGGTCGGCCATGTACTCCCAATTTGTCTGCCATTGCTCCATTATATAGGTCGGCCATGTACTCCCAATTTGTCTGCCATTGCTCCATTATATAGGTCGGCCATGTACTCCCAATTTGTCTGCCATTGCTCCATTATATAGGTCGGCCATGTACTCCCAATTTGTCTGCCATTGCTCCATTATATAGGTCGGCCATGTACTCCCAATTTGTCTGCCATTGCTCCATTATATAGGTCGGCCATGTACTCCCAATTTGTCTGCCATTGCTCCATTATATAGGTCGGCCATGTACTCCCAATTTGTCTGCCATTGCTACATTATATAGGTCGGCCGTGTACTCCCAATTTGTCTGCCATTGCTCCATTATATAGGTCGGCCGTGTACTCCCAATTTGTCTGCCATTGCTCCATTATATAGGTCGGCCGTGTACTCCCAATTTGTCTGCCATTGCTCCATTATATAGGTCGGCCGTGTACTCCCAATTTGTCTGCCATTGCTCCATTATATAGGTCGGCCGTGTACTCCCAATTTGTCTGCCATTGCTCCATTATATAGGTCGGCCGTGTACTCCCAATTTGTCTGCCATTGCTACATTATATAGGTCGGCCATGTACTCCCAATTTGTCTGCCATTGCTACATTATATAGGTCGGCCGTGTACTCCCTACATTATACAGGTCGGCCGTGTACTCCCTACATTATATAGGTCGGCCGTGTACTCCCAATTCAGTTACTTAAGATGTGTTGCAATAGTTTGAGGATCTTTCCCTGATGCGAGTCGGCCATTATTCCCCAGTTTAAGTACTTCATTACCGGAGAGTCTACATTCTTCCCATCTTCCTGCTTTCCTACTTACATCCTAGTTTTATCTCTCTATCATTACGAGGAGATGCAGCTGCTGGGGTTGGTAACAATGACGGCACACGTAACTAAATCATCATCCATGCTTAACTAGGCTAACCTCATTACTTAGCGCTCGTGCGTCGCTAATTTAAGACCGTTTGACATACGAACAATAAAACACGTTACAATCAAGCCTGTTTATAGGGTTTTTCATCAACTTGTTATTAGGCGAAACATACAAAATCCGTTACCACGGTGATCAGTCATAGAAAATACAGAAAACATATGTTGTCTGTTAGTATTCTGCATCCCAATGTAATCGTTTAGATATTCATTGTACGAATTGCCTACATACGAGGCTCGCGATACATCTGCAGGTATACCCTTGGCATAAAAAAAGGCAGCAGACATGATCACTGTCACCATCAAACACCGGCTTTACGGTAATCCTGTAGATAGATTATACATATCAGCGGTAACCTATATATGAGAACGGCGGTCCAGCAGTGGATGGAGGTAGAGCTATAAAAGGGTGTGGGGGGGGGGGGG